>NC_053027.1:96429726-96608350 GCF_003073215.2 Triticum urartu | reverse complement strand
ATGTCATGCAAGTTCTTTTCCATAAGCACGTATGACTATATATGGAACACATGCCTACATTACATTGATGAATTGGAGCTAGTTCTGTGTCACCCTATGTTATGACTGTTACATGATGAACCGCATCCGGCATAATTATCCATCACTGATCCGGTGCCTACGAGTTTTCCATATACTAGTTCTCGCTTATTTACTTTCCCGCTGCTACTGTTACAATCACTACAAAATACCAAAAACATTACTTTTGCTGTCTTTACTTTCGTTGCCGCTACCGCCACTATCATATTACTTTGCTACTAAACACTTTGCTGCAGATACTAAGTTTCCAGGTGTGGTTGAATTGACAACTCAGCTGCTAATACTTGAGAATATTCTTTGGCTCCCCTTGTGTCGAATTAATAAATTTGGGTTGAATACTCTACCCTCGAAAGCTGTTGCGATCGCCTATACTTGTGGGTTATCAGCGACCACCACCAGCTACACCACCACCAGCTGCTGCTCCAGCCCGCGCCGCACCCGCACCACGGCAAGGGGGCGATGATTATGCACGAGAGCGCCAACTGCGCAAGTTCAGAAGGGCGAACGGCCTCTGTTTTCGCTGCGGGGACAAGTACTCCAGAGAGCATCATTGCAAACGCACCGGCCAGATCTTGATGATCGAAGTGGGCGACTATGGCAAAATTCTGTCAGATGATACAATACACGCACTGCAACTGCTGGACCCACCAGCAGTTCAAGAACCAGAGTGTTGTTCGCTCTCCCACCATGTCGTCTCCAGGGAGGAAACACCATCCACCATGCGCCTCTGAGCTCAAGTGGGGGATCAGGTGATGCTGTTGCTGGTCGATTCCGGCAGCACCCACAGTTTCATAAGAGAGTCTTTCATCTCAAGGTTGTCTGTTCAACCTGAATCCCTACCGTCTGTCTCTGTCCGGGTGGTGAATGGCCAACACCTGCAGCGTGACAAGATCGTCAGATCCTTGCCATGGGAAGTGTCGGGGCACACTTTCCACACCAATCTGTGGGTACTTCATCCGAGATTGTTTTGAGAAAGTGTTGTCATCCGAGATTTATTATTATGACTTGCTAGTTGATTATGCTATTGATATGAGTAATTGTGAGACCTGAGAATTATTGCAAATATGGTTAGTTATGATCTATGCTGAAAACTTGAATGTTGGCTTGACATAGTTACAACAACAAGAGCAAACAGAGTTTGTAAAAGTTTTTCTTTCTTTCTTTTAGTTTGTCAACTGAATTGCTTGAGGACAAGCAAGGGTTTAAGCTTGGGGGAGTTGATACGTCTCCGTCGTATCTACTTTTCCAAACACTTTTGCCCTTTTTTGGACTCTAACTTGTATGATTTGAATGGAACTAACCCGGACTGGCGCTGTTTTAGCAGAATTGCCATGGTGTTGTTTTATGTGCAGAAAACAAATATTCTCGGAATGACCTGAAACTCCACGGAACATCCTAGAAAAAGCAATAAAAAATCATCGCCAAAGATGAAGACCAGGGGGCCCACACCCTTCTCACGAGGGTGGGGGCACCCCCCTAGGGCGCGCCCCCTACCTCGTGGCCCCCCTGTTGCGTCTCCGACTCCAACTCCACCTCCATATATTGAGTTTTGGTGAGAAAAAAACCAGGGAGAAGAAATCATCGCGTTTTACGATACGGAACCGCCGCCAAGGCCTAAAACCTCAGCTCATTATAACTCATAGCTAATCAAGCATGTCACAAGCAACTATGATCTCTAATTGTCATTGCAAACATGTTTATTCATAATAAGCTGAATCAAGAACGAGGGACTCATCATATTTACAAAAACAAAAGAGGTCGAGTTCATACCAGCTTTTCTCATCTCAGTCAGTCCATCATATATCATCATAATTGCCTTTCACTTGCACGACCGAACGGTGTGAATAATAATAAGAGTGCACGTGCATTGGATTAAGCTGGAATCTGCGAGCATTCAATAAACAGGAGAAGACAAGGAAATATGGGCTATGGGTTAAATCAATCAATAATGCATATAAGAGCCACTTCAACAATTTAATTATGGTCTTCTCCTGCTGACCCCCAAAGAAAAGAAAAGAAATAAAACTATTTACACGGGAAAGCTCCCAACAAGCAAAAGAAGAACGGGAAATATTTTTGGGTTTTCTTTTTAATTATTACTACTACAGCAGAAAAATAAACTACTACTAATTTTTTTTGGTTTTTCTTAAGGTTTAACAATCACACAAGAAGAAAGCGGGAAAAAGAAAATAAACTAGCATGGATATTACAGTGAAAAAGTATGAGCACCGACATCTAGCAATGAGTGTGTGTGAGCATAAATGTAACGTCGGTGAGAAATATGTACTCCCCCAAGCTTAGGTTTTTGGCCTAAGTTGGTCTATAGCCACGGCTGGCCTGGCGGATATCCATAATAATAGTTGTTGGGGTCGTACTGTGATGAGGAAGAAGACTCTGACTGCCACTGGCTGACAGTCATCTCTGGATCCCAAGAATAAACAGATTGTCGTGGAGGCTCATCTTGTGGTTCCTGTTCCGGGGCTGGTGTAGGATTCTTGTAAGCTTGGACGGCAGCCCACGTAACGAGGTAGGGTCCTACAAAATTAAACAAATAAGGAGAAGGCAGGATAATAGTCTCAGGATGATGTTTGTTAAACAACAATTGATATTTAAGCTCTCCTGCCCTATTTTAACAATAAAATCATGTGCCACCATACTTTTATGATCTAGATAAAGACGGGGCAGCACCTTTTCTTCCTTCTTAGCATGCTTAATAGGTATGTTAAAATGTGCAGCTAGGCGTGTGGCATAGACGCCTCCAAAGATGGGACCCTTAGTACGGTTCATACTTAACCGTCTAGCAATAATACCGCCCATACTAAAAGTGTTATCACTGTATAAACCGTGGTGCAGAATAATTATATCAGGGATACTCAGGTTTCCACTGTTTCCGCGTCCAATTAAACAACAACTAGCAAATAATGCAAAGTAACGTAAAACAGGAAAATGTATGCTAGTGATTCGTGCATCGGAAACCTTTCTAGTTTCTCCTACAGTGATAGTATCAATAAACCCAGCCACATCATCATGATGTGGTTCTTCTGTCTTGCCCTCAAAAGGGATTAAACAAATCTGACAGAAATTATAAAGTGACATCTCCTTATGCTCATCATATAAATGAAACTCCACCGTAGATGGTGAGTTCCTAGAATGAAAATGAAAGTTTTGCACAAAAGTATTTGTGAGTAAGAGATACTGATCGCATTGGTCGTGGAGGAAAGCGGTGAGGCCTGTATTGTGAGTCAATTCATGAAAATCTTCATCGATACCGGCTGCTCTCAAGAAATCATCAGAAGGCCATTCACACGCCCGAATCTCCGCGGTGCGCGGCAAATTATACTTAGGCTTCGGTGCCTTTTCCTTTGAGCTTTGGCTTGATGAGCCCCTCAAAAATCTCCTCGTTATTTTTCTGAAATAATCTAAAATTTTTAGTAACTTCAAACAAAAGTGAACCAAACTCAATAATATTGATAGCAGCTACTCCTACAAGTGCCTAGAGCCTATATCAAGCATTAGAACTACTTAGAACCATATAAATTTGACATGCAAGCTCAAGAACATGGTCACCTATGCAGCAAAAATTTGCAAAGAATAAAGCACTAGAACAAAAACTAATTGGACCAATGGAGGAGTCACATAGCAAGGAACAATCTCCCCAAGCAGTTTTGCGAGAGGTGCTTTGAGCAAGGAGATCGAAAATCACAGCAAAAGTGGCTGGAACTCGTGCTTGAGTTGGTTTTTCGGGTTTGTGTGAGACAGAGGAAGAAGATGGGTGCTGGGATAAATGGATGATACGTCTACGTCGTATCTACTTTTCCAAACACTTTTGCCCTTGTTTTGGACTCTAACTTGTATGATTTGAATGGAACTAACCCGGACTGACGCTGTTTTCAGCAGAATTAACATGGTGTTGTTTTATCTGCATGAAACAAATATTCTCGGAATGACCTGAAACTCCACAGAACATATTAGAAAAAACAATAAAAAATCCTCATCAAAGATGAAGACCAGGGGGCCAGACCCTTCTCACAAGGGTGGGGGGTGCCCCCCTAGGGCGCGCCCCCTACCTCGTGGGCCCCCTGTTGCGTCTCCGACTCCAACTCCACCTCCATATATTGAGTTTCGATGAGAAAAAAACCAGGGAGAAGAAATCATCGCGTTTTACGATACGGAGCCGCCGCCAAGCCCTAAAACCTCTCGGGAGGGCTGATCTAGAGTCCGTTCGGGGCTCCGGAGAGGGGGGTTCGTCGCTGTCATCATCATCAACCATCCTCCATCACCAATTTTATGATTCTCACCGCCGTGCGTGAATAATTGCATCGTAGGCTTGCTGGACGGTGATGGGTTGGATGAGATTTATCATGTCATCGAGTTAGTTTTGTTAGGGTTTGATCCCTAGTATCCATTATGTTCTGAGATTGATGTTGCTATGACTTTGCTATGCTTAATGCTTGTCACTAGGGCCTGAGTGCCATGATTTCAGATCTGAACCTATTATGTTTTCATGAATATATGTGAGTTCTTGATCCTATCTTGCAAGTCTATAGTCACCTACTATGTGTTATGATCCGGCAACCACGGAGTGACAATAATCGGGACCACTCCCGGTGATGACCATAGTTTGAGAAGTTCATGTATTCACTATGTGCTAATGCTTTGTTCCGGTTCTCTATTAAAAGGAGGCCTTAATATCCCTTAGTTTCCTATAGGACCCCGCTGCCACGGGAGGGTAGGACAAAAGATGTCATGCAAGTTCTTTTTCATAAGCACGTATGACTATATACGGAATACACGCCTACATTACATTGACGAATTGGAGCTAGTTCTGTGTCACCCTATGTTATGACTGTTACATGATAAACCGCATCCGGCATAATTATCCATCACTGATCCGGTGCCTACGAGTTTTCCATATACTGGTTCTCGCTTATTTACTTTCTCGTTGCTACTGTTACAATCACTACAAAATACCAAAAACATTACTTTTGCTGTCTTTACTTTTGTTGCCGCTACCGTCACTATCATATTACTTTTCTACTAAACACTTTGCTGCAGATACTAAGTTTCCGGGTGTGGTTGAATTGACAACTCAGCTGCTAATACTTGAGAATATTCTTTGGCTCCCCTTGTGTCGAATCAATAAATTTGGGTTGAATACTCTACCCTCGAAAGTTGTTGCGATCCCCTATACTTGTGGGTTATCAGTGGAGGAGGGCCACCGTGGGCCCACGAGGCAGGGGGCGCGCCCTATAGGGGGGGCGCCCACCACCCTCGTGGCCAGGTGGCAGCTCCTCCCGTAGTAATTTTTGCACAGTAAATCCTCAAATATTCCCGAAAAAATCATATTAAATTGGCATGGCATTCTGAGGACTTTTATTTTCGGGATATTTTTATATTGCAGGGACAAGTCAGAAAACAGATAGAAAATACTATTTTTACTTTATTTAATATAAATAACAGAAAGTAAAAGTGGGGTACAGAAGGTTGTGCTTCTAGTTTCATCCATCTCATTCTAATAAAAAAGTATCCACTAACAGGGTTGATCAAGTCTTGTTAACAAACTCATTCCGATAATCATGAAACCGGAGAAATTTCGAATAACACTATGTTACCTCAACGGGGATATGCACATCCCCAATAATAAGTATATCATATTTATTTTTGACAGTAGGAAGAGGAAATTCAAAATCTCCAAATATAATCGACGGAATTTTTCCAATAGAGTTGATACTATGAACTTGAGGTTGTTGCCTCGGAAAGTGTACCGTATGCTCATTACCATTAACATGAAAAGTGACATTGCCTTTGTTGCAATCAATAACAGCCCCTGCAGTATTAAGAAAAGGTCTTCCAAGAATAATAGACATACTATCATCCTCGGGAATATCAAGTATAACAAAGTCCGTTAAAATAGTAACGTTTGCAACCACAACAGGCACATCCTCACAGATACCGACAGGTATAGCAGTTGATTTATCAGCCATTTGCAAAGATATTTTAGTAGGTGTCAACTTATTCAAGTCAAGTCTACGATATAAAGAGAGAGGCATAACACTAACACCGGCTCCAAGATCACATAAAGCAGTTTTAATATAATTTCTTTTAATGGAGCAAGGTATAGTAGGTACTCCGGGGTCTCCAAGTTTCTTTGGTATTCCACCCTTAAAAGTATAATTAGCAAGCATGGTGAAAATCACAGCTTCTGGTATCTTTCTTTTATTAGTAATGATATCTTTCATATATTTAGCATAAGGATTTGTTTTCAGCACATCATTTAATCGCATACGCAAAAAGATAGGCCTAATCATTTTAGCAAAGCTCTCAATCCTCATCATCCTTTTTCTTGAATGGTTTCGGAGGAAAAGGCATGGGTTTCTGAACCCAAGGTTCCCTTTCTTTACCATGTTTCCTAGCAACAAAGTCTCTTTTATCATAATGTTGATTCTTTGATTGTGGGTTATCAAGATCAACAGCAGGTTCAATTTCTACATCATTATCATTACTAGGTTGAGCATCATCGTGAACATCCTCATTAATATTTTTACTAGGTTCATGTTCATTACCAGATTGTGTTTCAGCATCATACATAGATATATCATTTGGATTATCAGGTGGTTCAGCAATAGGTTCACTAGAAGTTTGCACAGTTCTATCATTTTTTTTCTTCTTCTTCTTTTTAGAAGAACTAGGAACATCAATATTATTTCAGAATCTTGCTCGATTCTCTTAGGGTGGCCTTCAGGATACAAAGGTTCCTGAGTCATTCTACCAGTTCTAGTAGCCACTCTAACAGCATAATCATTTTTCTTACTATTCATTTCATTTAGCACTTCTTTTTAAGCCTTAAGTACTTGTTCTACTTGAGTGGTAACCATAGAATCATGTTTACTAACAAGTTTAAGTTCACCTTTAATATTAGCCATATAATCACCCAAGCGTCTAATCATATAAGCATTTTCTTTTAATTGTCTACCAAAATAAGCATTGAAGTCGTCTTGCTTAAACATAAAGTTATCAGACTCATCCAAGCACTGACTAGCAATTTTAGTAAAAGGGACTTCAGCTTTATCATATCTATAGAGAGAATTTACCTTTACCACCTGTGTCTGGATATCGGGATCGAGAGGTTCTTCAGTAAATAAATAATTAAGATCATATGTTTCTTCAACAGGCGGTGAATTAAGACCATGTATTTCTTCAATAGGAGGTAAATTCTTAACGTCTTCAGCTTTAATGCGTTTTTCTTCATAGATTTCTTTGCCTCTTGCATATCTTCGGGACTGAGAAATAGAACACCTCTCTTCTTCGGAGTTGGTTTAGGAATAGGCTCAGTAACTGGAGCAGGAGTTGGCTCAGGAGGTGCCCAATTATGTTCATTTGCAACATATTCTTCAAAAGAATTTCAGCTTCATCCGGTGTTCTTTCCCTGAAAAGAGAACCAGCACAACTATCCAGGTAATCTCTCCCCTCGTAGTTGAGGGATAGATCTTGGTTTTTGGATCTCTCAAGTTCTTCATAGTGTTCAACAGATATAAATCCCAAGTGACTCAAAGAATAGAGCTATGCTCCCTGGCAACGGCGCCAGAAATTAGTCTTCATAACCCATAAGTATAGGGGATCGCAACAGCTTTCGAGGGTAGAGTATTCAACCCAAATTTATTGATTCGACACAAGGGGAGCCAAAGAATATTCTCAAGTATTAGCAGCTGAGTTGTCAATTCAACCACACCTGGAAACTTAGTATCTGCAGCAAAGTGTTTAGTAGCAAAGTAATATGATAGTGGCGGTAGCGGCAACGAAAGTAAAGACAGCAAAAGTAATGTTTTTGGTATTTTGTAGTGATTGTAACAGTAGCAGCGGGAAAGTAAATAAGCGAGAACTAGTATAAGTATATGGAAAACTCGTAGGCACCGGATGAGTGATGGATAATTATGCCGGATGCGGTTCATCATGTAACAGTCATAACATAGGGTGACACAGAACTAGCTCCAATTCATCAATGTAATGTAGGCATGTATTCCATATATAGTCATACGTGCTTATGGAAAAGAACTTGCATGACATCTTTTGTCCTACCCTCCCGTGGCAGCGGGGTCCTATTGGAAACTAAGGGATATTAAGGCCTCCTTTTAATAGAGACCGGACAAAGCATTAGCACATAGTGAATACATGAACTCCTCAAACTAGGTCATCACCGGGAGTGGTCCCGATTATTGTCACTTCGGGGTTACTGGATCATAACACATAGTAGGTGACTATAGACTTGCAAGATAGGATCAAGAACTCACATATATTCATAAAACATAATAGGTTCAGATCTGAAATCATGGCACTCGGGCCCTAGTGACAAGCATTAAGCATAGCAAAGTCATAGCAACATCAATCTCAGAACATAATGGATACTAGGGATCAAACCCTAACAAAACTAACTCGATTACATGATAAATCTCATCCAACCCATCACCGTCCAGCAAGCCTACGATGGAATTACTCACGCACGGCGGAGCATCATGAAATTGGTGATGAGGATGGTTGATGATGACGATGGCGACGGATTCCCCTCTCCGGAGCCCCGAACGGACTCCAGATCAGCCCTCCCGAGAGGTTTTAGGGCTTGGCGGCGGCTCCGTATCGTAAACATGATGATTTCTTCTCTCTGATTTTTTTCTCATCGAAACTCAATATATGGAGGTGGAGTTGGAGTCGGAGACGCAACAGGGGGCCCACGAGGTAGGGGGGCGCGCCCTAGGGGGGGCGCCCCCACCCTCGTGAGAAGGGTGTGGGCCCCCTGGTCTTCATCTTTGGCGAGGATTTTTTATTGTTTTTTCTAAGATGTTCCGTGGAGTTTCAGGTCATTCCGAGAATATTTGTTTTCTGCACATAAAACAACACCATGGTAATTCTGTTGAAAACAGCGTCAGTCCGGGTTAGTTCCATTCAAATCATACAAGTTAGAGTCCAAAACAAGGACAAAAGTGTTTGGAAAAGTAGATACGACGGAGACGTATCAGCGTATCAGTCGCCCCACTGGTGTGATGCGCGGACACGCTGTGCGCTGGTTCTCCAACTCTTCTTCCTGAATACGCGCGAACACTGCGGCCCGAGTTATGCTGGTAGGTGCTTGTAATCGCACGCCGAGGCGCAACTTGTCCTTGAGACCGATCAGAAATTGTGAGATGAAGAATTTGGTGCTCAAGGTCGGATCCAGAGCGAGCAGATGGTACATGGTTGTCTCGAACTGATGGCGATAATCCTGAACACTTCCTGTCTGCCTTAACTGAATGAAGTTGTGCATCTGAACCTCGAACTCCTCTGGACCAAATTCCTCTTGCACCACAGCTCTGAATTGTTGCCAATTGACCCCAGGGTGTGTCTGTCGATAGGCCTGGAGCCACATTGCGGCCAGGCCGTCCATGTACAGCGCGACGGTGGTGACCCAGTTGTGTTGTAGCACGCGGTATAGCTCGAAGTAGGTGGTGCAGCGGTCCAGCCAGATGCGCGGGGCGTCGCCGTCGAACCGCGGGAAATCGTGCTTGGGCGGCTTGATGTAGTGGTCGCCATGGCGGTCAAGCTCCTAGGACGATGGTGACCGCGCGGTGAGCAGCGGCGGACCGTGGTTGACGAGGCGGGCAAACGGAAGCTGTGCTGCATCGTCGGTGTAGAGGGGCAGCGGCAGAGGGCGACTCGGTGGTGGCGGTGGTGGTTGTGGGGGTGGTGGACGGTGTGCGGAGGAGTCCCCGATGGCCGTGACGCCCGATGGAGATGCGGCGCCGGAGACGGTCGCCGCGGGATCCACGGTCGGCGCAGCCTTGCGGGCCTCGTCCACATCGGCTTGCGTGAGGTCGATCTGCTTGGACAGGAGCTTGAGCTCGGCGGAGACTTGGTCGTTGTAGGAGAGCTGCGTCTGGTGGCGTTCGTCCGCGGTCTTCTGGCTCGCGTCCAGCCGGCGAATCACCGTCTCGAGCAGGCTCTGAAGCTTGTCGGTGGTCTCCGTCATCGCGTCCAGGACACGGCGAGTCTGCGCCGAGGGTTTGGATGGCAGCGCCGTCATCTCGCTCCGAATCGATCCGAACCCTGAGAAGGATTTTGGGCGAGTTTGCCGGAGCGGCTCGTACCTGGCTCAGTGGATGTTACCGGACGATCAAGAGGATAGGAGAGCGGCAGCGCGGCGTGGATCGAGAAAAAAAATTGACTCTGAATACCAGATTGTAATGCCCTGGATCTCGATCTAGAATTTGGGGAGGAGAAGAGAAGGGAGCAGGTGAGGAGCAAGGTGGGGGAGAGAGTGTTTAATTCATATTCTATTTCCTTCCTGCCCAATCCATCGGTCTGGGTAACTCTGAACTTGCACTTGTTCAGTCCGCTGCGTATGTTGACTAAGGGCATATGCAGGCGCGACAGGAGCGGAGGCCTTGGAGCCATCCCCCTCCTTGTCCGCCATCGTTGAGCGAACTGGAGAGTAGGGCCAGCTCTGGGCAATTGCCAATCTCCAATTCCTGCAGCTGGGGAGGCAAGAGCAGAAGTCCTTCTCCTACTGCTGTTGCTATTTCCTCCTCTTCTCTTGTCTGTTGCTGCTGCTGCTGCTCAATTTGTGCTTGCTCCGCTTTATTATCTGAAGATGATGCAGTTCTTGTCGTCTCCTGTTGCTCCATCACACCAACCATTGTTATCTTCTCACAATAGGATATTTCCAACTTGCTGAGATTCATGAAGTGAGTGAGCAACTGTGTCAACTCCTTCCCGGTAGCACCACACCGCCAAATATGCAGGGTATCAATTGGTAACTGGTACATGACATCACTCAGTGGCAAAAAAATATCCGAACGATATATTTTGAGAATCTTCAGAGATGTTAGCATTTGGAGGTGATCTAATGGCAGAGGAGGGCATTTACTCATCTCCAGCTCTTCAAGATCAGTTAAATTACGCAATGCCAGCACATTCCAGAACTTGCTATCGCTTAGACCACCCTCCTTCCCCTTGACACTCAATGTCGATCTAGACTTCTCACTATAATAACTCAGCTCCTCAAAACACGATCCAGCTCGTGCTATCGTGGCAGAGCATGGATCACGAGTCCAAGGAACAGGGGGCAATATCAACAGCTTTGGGCAGTCTTCAATCTCTAGCTTCCGTAATCTAGGGAACCAAGTCGTGTTTGCCTCTTGCTTTGATTTACAGCCTGGAAACGGCAGCTCCAAGAGTTCAGCGCAAACTTTAACAATGAGCACTTCTAGGTGAGAGAACAAATGACAAGTGCTATTTCCAACGCATTTTCTCAACCTTGGTATCTTAACCAATTTTAGCTTTTTCAAATTTTGAAAGCTCTGGCTTGGGATACCACTCAGATGCTCTTCACCAAGCTCATTAGCAAACCACAACTCCCCTAGAGGTGGAAAATTGCTCCAAGCAACATCAACCAGACAAAGAGATTCCAATATTTTAACTGAGAGGTTCTCACCTAACCATGAAGGGCAAGTAGCACCTCCATGCCCTCCAATGTGTAGATCTACAAGACTTCTATGGGGCTTAAGATTTTCAAGAACATGATCTTCTTGTGCAGGATCCTTATTATGTCGATCAATACCCCATTGTAACATTAGCTTCTGTAAGTTGATTTTGTGCATCAGTTTAGCTTCATTTGCCTCTTTCTGTCGCTCAACATTCTCAATGCCGTGAATTCTCAGTGACTCACCAAACTCTGCCAACCGACCAATCTGCCTAAATTCAAAACCTATATCTTCCTTTTTAACCATAAAGCTTCTTAAGTCTTGAAGTAATTCCAGTTTTCCCACACCAAAAGTTCTAGTTCTATACTGAAGGTCCCTGTCTTGGACAAGAAAATGGCGAACATTTATAAGGTTGCTCATATCTCTTGGAAAATCAAGATGGACACTGTTTTTGTCAACATCTATAACTCTCAGGTGATACAATCTTGAGATGTTTCTGTTCAGTCTTGCAGAAGGTGTTATCCTCAGGTAGCGAAGATGGACAAGTCTCGGAAGGTTGTGTAAAACATCCTCCACAATATACCTATAATATGCCCCAGATAAAAGAATAACACGAAGAGATTTTGCTTCTGCAAACAAAGCACCAAAACTCTTGGCAAAGCATCCTTGGTATTCTCCAAATAACATCAAAGTTTTTAGGTTTTCAACTTTCAATTTTTCACCCAATGAACTTAAATCCCTCTTAAAATCTTCAAAAGCCAATCTATCATTGACATCTCCGTCATCTATAATGATAGACAAGTGGCGTACAGATGGAGGAGATTGTATATATTTCACATTAGAACTACATATGCGAAGACACTCTGATGAGGAAACCTTCACTGCTAACTCATGCAGTAGGTCATGCATAACATAACAAGAACTGCCATCTTCTTTTTCATTTTTCTTGAAAAATCCACAATTAACCAAGTCATTTAAATAGCACAGCCCAACATCTTCAAGTCTTTTCCTCTGATCACATGAATCTAAAATATCCAGCCCTATCCATAATTGAACCAACTCTTTGCTCATAATCTTCAGGAAACAAAGCACCATAGGAAAAACATTGTTGCAGATGGAAAGGGAGATAATCATAACTAAGCTTTAGAGCTGGCATAATGTCATAGTCGCTGGTTTGTAACTCCCATTCTTTGCTTTCAAGAACACTTGTCCAACTGTCCAATGTAAGTTGGTTTCTCAGTAATCTACCTACAGTTTTTGCTGCAAGAGGGAAACCCTTCAGATGCCCCACTATTGCTCTTCCAACATCAAGTAATTCAGGATAGTCTTTCCATGGCTGTTGGTGACCAAATACATATGCTTCAAACAAATGCATAAAATCTTCAGTTCCTAAGCGATTGAGTTCTATTGAATAATCCACTGTTTTTACCATTCTTACTGCCTCTGGGATTCGAGTTGTGACAATAACCATGTTACCTCTTGCCTCTCCTTTTCTGAACGGAGCTAACAGTTTTTTCCACTCATCCTCGTGATATGTCCACACATCATCCAAGACTAGCAAGAACCTCTTATGCTTTAATCTATGTTCGATGAGTTCTTCTTCACTAGCATTCTCTTTTTCATCATTAACTTTGGGGATATTTTTCACAATCTCTTGTGTCAACCTATTTGCATCAAAATTAAGAGAAACACATAACCAAATCATAATATCAAACAAGCTATTCACCTCTTGATATACGTGTAGTGTGAAAGTCGTCTTTCCAATACCCCCTGGGCCAACAATTTGAAGCACAGTAAGTCCATTGGCATAATATTTTCCATGGGTAATGTCATCCACAATGTTCTTTTTTTGGACATTCCTCCCGAATAACTCTGGCTCTATTATTGCTGACGTGGTTTTGGGTCTGTTGCCTTGGGCAGGTTTGAGGTTCCGAAGCTCTAGATCAAGGATTTCCTTCACCTTAGCACATATAGGATCCAGCTGTTGTACAATGTCTGCCATCCTTTTAGACATATCCACACGATCAAACTTCAATTTTGGTGTCTGCTTGTTGCCGCGCGAGGAGAACTTGAATTTGTTGGCAACGGCTCTGGCAGTGTGCCGCGCGTTCAGAGCGAGGCCATGGGTGCAGCCACCGGCATGCTTATCAGCTGCATGGTAGGTGCTGTCGAGCTTGTCCTGGATGCGGAAGTAGTCCAGTTCGTCAAGCACGTCTTCGGCCCCGTCCGCCAGCTGCCGCAACATGTGCAACAGGTCCTGGAGCGCAGGGTTGGTGATCTCCCTGTCGTGCGCGTTATAGAGGATCCCCTGTGCGCGCAGCAGCTCCATCTTGAGGGCGGTGATGTTGGGGCCGAGACTGTCGCTGGCCGCCCAATCCTTGAGCAAGTCATCCGTAACGGGAGCCAGCGCCTTGCGCAATGCCCACACTGCCGCACTGATAGCGGTGGCCATCCTCACGCTGCTGGTGAGTGTGTTGAGATGCTGCAAGCTGCACGCATCAATAGGAATGTTCTTGCAGTTAGTCACTACCAAATAGCAAAGGGGGGAAAAGAAGCAGCAGCAACACTACTGGTAATCTCGCTGCCTGAGGCCAGAGGAACAGAATGGTTCACTTACACAAGGCGTTGGGCCTTCAGATCTTGCGGAAGAATGCCAGAGAGGTGCGGCTGGACAGAATCAGAGAGGATGGAATACCAGCCTTCAGCCCCCGCTTCTACAAGCTGCAAAACCCATCTGCATCTGGAGGCAGAGAAACCAAGTTCAGTACACTACACATCTCTGTGAAGGGGAATACATTATACATCTAGATTCTAGTCACAGCGTACGTACCTGCTGCTCCTGCACAAAGATGATTGGCGTCCGGAGCCGCTGCGCCGGCACAGGTGGGGGGAGCAAACTACAGGAGGAGAGCAGCGGCGGTGACGAACGGAATCAGGGGAGCTGAGTAGGCTGGCCAATGGAGTGAAGTTGGCTGTGTCTGGAAGAGAAGTGCATCGCTGCACCGAGCGACAGATGCACGCAGCGCATCTACGATGGGCAGAGCGTCGCGATGCGGGGCGAGCTGCCTTGCTACTTGGCGTATATAGAGAAACGGGAGAGCGGCATGGTTCGTATTCATGTATTTAGATGGACCAACCTGACAGATCAGTCTGACAAGCCGCTGCTCGTATGACTGTACATCGCAGGGAGGAGGACGGAATACTACCGTTGCATGAGACACTGTATAACGTATAGGCCTCTTTTGGTTCATAGGATAGGATTATCATAGGAATAGTAATCTTGTAGGAAATGAGATGACATGTATCTCAAATCCTATGAGTAGGAATAAGAAACAAGATGTCATTTGGTTGACACCAAAAGAATTTTTCCATTGATTCTAGGCTTTTTTTTATTTTCCTATGAAATGTGGAGGATAGGAACCAATCCTATGTAGGAATAGGAATCCATTCCTATGAACCAAAGTGCTCTAAAGGAAAAAATCCTATAAGAATCCTATCCTCTAAAATTCCTATGAAGTTCCTCTAAACCAAAGGAGGCCAAACATTTCTTGGCTTTGATGTATTTAAAGACCATGCAACTGCTGGACAGGAACCAGCAAGCGCACGGCCTCAGTCAAGCACGCACAAACATCTCTCACTCCCATCCACCCCCCGCCGCTGTGCCAAGATGTCGAGCAGTTCATCGTCGGCGCGGTGTCTCCGGGAACCTCCCCCGCCGCTGCCATTGATCATGTGCCCAAGGTGCACCGGGACGAGGACCAGGTGGTTCGTGTCCGGGACGGATCGTAACCTGGGCATCCGGTTCTACAAGTGCCCGAACCAGGCAGTAAGTATCACAGAACGCACATCCAGCAGGAGATTAGTTTTGTAACCACGCGCAGGACGGAGGCCCCTACTATTTTTGGCTGTGGGAGGACCAATACGCATTCTACATCACCGAGGTTGGCATTAACCTACTCATCGAGGCTGCCGGAGGAGGGAGCAACGTCATGTTCGGAATGGGCCGCGCCATGGACGACATACGCAACGTGGCGAGGAACACCATGATGATCTGCTTGCTAATGCTCTTCGTGGTGCTTGCCAAGTCAGCCGGCGGGCAGTACTGAGCAGTGTGGCGTACCAGATGCCATGACGGAGCGCGACCTGATCAAGATTTTTAATTTCTTCTCCCTGACAGCATGGGTTATGTAGTTTACTAGGTTTGACTGAGGCCATAGTACGGTGCAGTCCAAACATTTGTAATCTCGCACGGCAAATAAATTCATATGTAGCTAATGATCACCTGTGCGGCGTGCACCACACGCATCAGCCAAGACGTGCAGAGACAAAAATTCCAACGCTCCCACCGGCAAAAAGCGAACCCACGGGTGCGTAGGGGGGGCAAGTGCTACACGCGGTAGAACCCAACCCCCAACCCCCAACCACGTTATGCCGTAGAGAGTTAAGACGTTGTACCCACACGCCACGCACCCCTCGCACGCGCACAGACACAGCAGATCGAAAGCAGTATCCATTAGCAAAACAGAGAAACGAGGGTCTCGCCGGCGGATTCAGGCGATGGAGCAGCCGGGGGTTCGCCGTGCAGCGAGGTAAGTTCTGAACCACATCTCCGAGGTCGCCGGCACAACAATCAAACTATAGCTGAAACATCTCCCCCCGTGCCTTCTCCCCTGCAGGTTTTCGCACAGATCGATGGAAGAAGGAGAACAGCAAGTCAGACGGCAGATCCAGACCCCGCCCACAATGGAAAGAGATGGAGAAGAAATAGAAGCAGCAGCTCTGTCGGGATCGACAAGCAGGTCCACTAAACACACATCTAGGATAGGTATTCAGAAAGTAACAGAGGTCGTTGCTGCATTATCGGATTACAAAAGATTCCTTGTTGAGGAGATTGGCTTCGAGGGTGTACTGCGTATCCCCATGATTCAGAAAATCAATATCAAGTTCAGCAAGTTCCTCATGACCAAGGTGGATGTGAAATAGCATTGCATCATCCTGAGAGACGGCGGAACGCCAATTACTTTTTATCCAGAGGATTTCCACAAAGTGTTTGGCATCCCATGTGGTCAACGAGACATCCATGGGAAAGATGCAGACATCACATCTGAAGCAATCGAGTTCATCAGGAACTCTATAGGGTGGACAGAGAAATCTGATCGCAGCTTAAGTTTGCTCGAAGTGTTCATCGGCAAGGAAATAAACGAACTATCCAGTCGTCTAGAAAAGGATTCCTTCAAGATGGCGTTTGTTGTGTTTGTGATGGGCAGTCTGTTCGCACCGTGCACCAAACATGATCACTCAACCATCGACTACTGGGGCGCCATCAAGGATGCGGAAAACATCTCCCTCTTCAATTGGTGCAAATATTCATTCAATTTTTTACTAGAAGCAGTCTGCAAACTGAAGTTGGAAACAGATGCAAACATAACACCCAACCACCTCTCTGGGTGTCACCTTTTCTTTCAGGTAAATCCATCAAAATCACAGTTGGATAGGCCAAATTCACTAAAATAAAACCCCCAAAGTTACAGAATGCTCTTTTTGGCGATTTTTTTGAAGCTCTGCACTAACATAATCAATATGTGCTTTTCATGTCGACAGGTGTTCGTGCTAGATAATGTCGAACTGGGCATGATGAACTTGAAGCAAACGACAATGCCACGGATACAATTATTCGACGGGGAGACCCTGAAACGGATGATCCTCGTGTGCTCAGCAAGAAAGCTAGGGAGAACAATCTTCATAGTCCCTGAGGTAACAGCTATGTATGTTTAACCACAACTATGATAGCGCGACACATACTAAACTACGCGCAACCTTATGCAGGCAAGACACTGGAATGCCATGTGCTACACATGGCACAACTGGCTGAACGAGAAGCATGGCAAGAAGAAAGCAATGGAGCACAAGGCTGAAGGCTCAGCAAATCAGTATGCACTCGTCAGTCATAACCCAGAGACCACTCGACGGGGAGAGTATACCAATGCGGACACAAGCAACCTTCCACAGACACATAAAAGCAGCATCGAATTCAGCCCCGGCGACTACGCTCGCTGGATCCAGATGCAAAACCCAGAGCTGGTGAGACACAATCCACACTCACCACATACCAAAGACAAAAAAAATCTTTGTTTTAGACTGGGATTGGTGCGGGCCACCTCCACACAACAACCTAACATCTGCCTACATTTTGCAGGCCGCTTCTCCATTAGGATGGGCACTTAAAGAGCACAACGCAAAGTGTGTGCATATCGCAAATGAAATGAGAAGGAACATTGCAAATGAGAACATTCGATTCACAAAAAAACTGCTACAGGTGTACACTGTCAAACCAAATTTGACAACACCCGCACCCAATGCATCTTATCGCGCTGTCAAACCCGCACCAGGCGTCAGTGGTGCAGGTACTCTCCACCCCCCCCCCCCCCCCCCCCCCCCCCCCCCACACACACACCCGGCCGTGATGACTCTAAAATAGCTGTCCTTTTTTCCACACAGCCTGAACTAAACTGTGTTGTTTATGCAGGTTCACACAATGCAGAAGCACCGAGCAGACTCGCACATCAAATAGTTGGACGAAGGCTGGAGTTGTCATCTCCATCCTTGACGCCCGTTGAACGCGCCAAACCAGTGGTCTTGACCACCGCCGACCAATTGTCCACAACACCTACTAGGGGCCAAAAGCGAGCAAGGGCATACGACGCGCCAGGTAATAGGTTGTCAATGTTTTCCTCCATTGATAATATGAAGTTCTCATAGGTTGTCCATGCAAGTACATTAGAGCAATAAAATCACCAATGCTCGCAGACGCACCATCATTCGAATTGGACATAGACGGACACAACGAAGCCAGTACGCCTGTTAAGAAGGATGGAAAGGCCACTCTGATTTCACCTACCTTGGCGACGAAGACACTCAGACCACCTAGTGGGCCAGCTAATGATGCTTAACGATGAGATTGGAGACAACAAGGGACATATTGTCTTTGGTCAAGTCAACGACATGGCTGTAACAAAGATCAAAGCTACCCACACCGGTTTCACCAAAGACCCATGGTCGAGCAACCGTCTGGTGCGCACACACGGGCCGGGCGTCCTAAAAGCCATCAGAGAATGGATGCGATCAAGAACACCCTATGACCTAGCAAGGTAAGCAATACTAGGTACTTTCCAAAGATAAGCAAGTGTGGAGGGCGCGACGACCCTGCCGCGCCCAGTAGATTAAGCTGACTTGTTTCCCCCCGATGCCATTTTCACAGGGATTGGGTCTCACACCCTGACCCACGGATCATTGCAGTCAGCGGCAATGCCATCAAGTCACAAATATGCGATTGTTCTGAATTGGACCACGAGCTTGGGTCCTTGATTGTCCGGTGAATTGGACAGATGGAGTCACATGCACACCGTGCCAGCCCAGACGAACTTTACCGGTTGCTCCTCGAGCCTGATTTTGCGGTATGAAATCACAACTACAGCACACTGCCCACTTTCTTGCCATAGTTCTAGAAATATCCTAACCTTTTTTTCTTATATTGGGTGACATGCTAGTGTCACGCCATTGCACGGGGAAATACCACAAGAATCATGTCAATACAAAGGCAATTCATCGGAAATGAAGTGAAGTGCAACATCGCAAACTGTCGGATGGTAATGTCTCCAGAGTTGTTTTCATCCAAATTTCTCTGTTCTTACAGTGGGTAGAACTGCATCAGAACCCAAGCAATGCCGACGCTTGACATACGCCTAACTTCCATCTTTCTCACCCTATGTAACAGGTTACAATCCCCGCCGTCATGCAACATGGTTGGTGCTGCTTCAACTGGGACATGATGGCCCACGTGATAACCATAATGGACCCAATGGCATACTAGACAGAGGACACAACAAGGAAAACTTGCCTTATGTACGCGGCCGACAAGATACATGACGCTCTTTTTGATTGCATTGAAGAATTCTTCACCGAGTGGCACTGCAGCAGACATTCATGGACGAAGAAGACACCTCTATTGTCTACCACAACATTCACAAGGTACGCATGTTGAAGCCAAACTACTGTTGGGGAACGTTGCAGAAAACAAAAATTTTCCTACGGTTTCTCCAAGATCCATCTATGAGTTCATCTAGCAACGAGTGATCGGATTGCATCTACATACCTTTGTAGATCACACGCGGAAGCGTTCAAAGAACGGGGATGAGGAAGTCGTACTCGACGTGATCCAAATAACCGGAGATCCTAGCGCCGAACGGACGGCACCTCCGTGTTCAACACACGTACGGTCAGCGTGGCGTCTCCTCCTTCTTGATCCAGAAAGGGGGGAGGAGAGGTTGATGAAGATCCAGCAGCACGACGACGTGGTGGTGGTTGTGTTGGGGAACGCAGTAATTTCAAAAAAATTCCTACGCACACGCAAGATCATGGTGATGCATTGCAACGAGAGGGGAGAGTGTTGTCTACGTACCTACGCAGACCGACTGCGGAAGCGTTGACGCAACGTAGAGGAAGTAGTCGTACGTCTTCCCGATCCGACCGATCCAAGCACCGTTACTCCGGCACCTCCGAGTTCTTAGCACACGTACAGCTCGATGACGATCCCCGGGCTCCGATCCAGCAAAGCGTCGGGGAGGAGTTCCGTCAGCACGACGGCGTGGTGACGATCTTGATGTTCTACTGTCGCAGGGCTTCGCCTAAGCACCGCTATAATATGATCGAGGTGGAATATGGTGGCAGGGGGCACCGCACACGGCTAAGGAACGATCTCAAGGATCAACTTGTGTGTCTAGAGGTGCCCCCCTGCCCCCGTATATAAAGGATCCAAGGGGGAGGGGGCGGCCGGCCAGGAGGAGGGCGCAGGAGGAGTCCTACTCCTACCGGGAGTAGGACTCCCCCCCCCAATCCTAGTTGGAATAGGATTCCCCGAGGGGGAAAGAGAGAGAAGGGGGCCGGCCACCTCTCCTTGTCCTAATAGGACTAGGGGAGGGGGGAGGCGCGCGGCCCACCTTAGGCTGCCCCTTTCTCCTTTCCACTAAAGCCCACTAAGGCCCATATAGCTCCCGGGGGGTTCCGGTAACCTCCCGGTACTCCGGTAAAATCTCGATTTCACCCGGAACACTTCCGATATCCAAACATAGGCTTCCAATATATCAATCTTTATGTATCGACCATTTTGAGACTCCTCATCATGTCCGTGATCACATCCGGGACTCCGAACTAACTTCGGTACATCAAAATGCATAAACTCATAATAACTGTCATCGTAACGTTAAGCGTGCGGACCCTACGGTTCGAGAATAATGCAGACATGACTGAGACACATCTCCGGTCAATAACCAATAGCGGGACCTGGATGCCCATATTGGCTCCTACATATTCAACGAAGATCTTTATCGGTCAGACCGCATAACAACATACGTTGTTCCCTTTGTCATCGGTATGTTACTTGCCCGAGATTCGATCGTCGGTATCCAATACCTAGTTCAATCTCGTTACCGGCAAGTCTCTTTACTCGTTCCGTAATACATCATCTCGCAACTAACTCATTAGTTGCAATGCTTGCAAGGCTTATGTGATGTGCATTACCGAGAGGGCCCAGAGATACCTCTCCGACAATCGGAGTGACAAATCCTAATCTCGAAATACGCCAACCCAACATCTACCTTTGGAGACACCTGTAGAGCTCCTTTATAATCACCCAGTAACGTTGTGACGTTTGGTAGCACACAAAGTGTTCCTCCGGTAAACGGGAGTTGCATAATCTCATAGTCATAGGAACATGTATAAGTCATGAAGAAAGCAATAGCAACATACTAAACGATCGGGTGCTAAGCTAATGAAATGGGTCATGTCAATCAGATCATTCAACTAATGATGTGACCTCGTTAATCAAATAACAACACTTTGTTCATGGTTAGGAAACATAACCATCTTTGATCAACGAGCTAGTCAAGTAGAGGCATACTAGTGACACTAAGTTTGTCTATGTATTCACACATGTATTATGTTTCCGGTTAATACAATTCTAGCATGAATAATAAACATTTATCATGATATAAGGAAATAAATAATAACTTTATTATTGCCTCTCGGGAATATTTCCTTCAGTCTCCCACTTGCACTAGAGTCAATAATCTAGATCACATCGCCATGTGATTTAACATCAATAGTTCACATCACCATGTGATTAACACCCATAGTTCACATCGATATGTGATTAACACCCAAAGAGTACTAAGGTGTGATCATGTTTTGCTTGTGAGATAATTTTAGTCAATGGGTCTGTCACATTCAGATCCGTAAGTATTTTGCGAATTTCTATGTCAACAATGCTCTGCACGGAGCTACTCTAGCTCATTGCTCCTACTTTCAATATGTATCTAGATCGAGACTTAGAGTCATCCAGATCCGTGTCAAAACTTGCATCAAGGTAACTTTTACGACGAACCTTTTTGTCACCTCCATACTTGAGAAATATTTCCTTATTCCACTAAGGATAATTTTGACCGTTGTCCAGTGATCTACTCTTAGATCACTATTGTACTCCCTTGCTTAACACAGTGTAGGGTATACAATAGATCTGGTACACAACATGGCATACTTTATAGAACCTATGGCTGAGGCATAGGGAATGACTTTCATTCTATTTCTATCTTCTGCCGTGGTCGGCCTTTGAGTCTTACTCAATTTCACACCTTGCAACACAGGCAAGAACTCTTTCTTTGACTGTTCCATTTTGAACTACTTCAAAATCTTGTCAAGGTATGTACTCATTGAAAAAACTTATCAAGCGTCTTGATCTATCTCTATAGATCTTGATGCTCAATATGTAAGCAGCTTTACCGAGGTCTTTCTTTGAAACATTCCTTTCAAACACTCCTTTATGCTTTGCAGAATAATTCTACATTATTTCCGATCAACAATATGTCATTCACATATACTTATCAGAAATGTTGTAGTGATCCCACTCACTTTCTTGTAAATACAGGCTTCATCGCAAGTCTGTATAAAACTATATGCTTTGATCAACTTATCAAAGCGTATATTCCAACTCCGAGATGCTTGCACCAGTCCATAGATGGATCGCTGGAGCTTGCATATTTTGTTAGCACCTTTAGGATTGACAAAACCTTCTGGTTGTATCATATACAACTCTTCTTTAATAAATCTATTTAAGGAATGCAGTTTTGTTTATCCATTTGCCAGATTTCATAAAATGTGGCAATTGCTAACATGATTCGGACAGATTTAAGCATAGATACGAGTGAGAAACTCTCATCGTAGTCAACACCTTGAACTTGTCGAAAACCTTTTGCGACAATTCTAGCTTTGTAGATAGTAACACTACTATCAGCGTTCGTCTTCCTCTTGAAGATCCATTTATTCTCAATTGCTTGCCGATCATCGGGCAAGTCAACCAAAGTCCATACTTTGTTCTCATACATGGATCCCATCTCAGATTTCATGGCCTCAAGCCATTTTGCGGAATCTGGGCTCACCATCGCTTCTTCATAGTTCGTAGGTTCGTCATAGTCAAGTAGCATGACCTCGAGAACAGGATTACCGTACCACTCTGGTGCAGATCTCACTCTGGTTTACCTACGAGATTTGGTAGTAACTTGATCTGAAGTTACATGATCATCATCATTAACTTCCTCACTAATTGGTGTAGTAGCCACAGGAACAGATTTCTGTGATGAACTACTTTCCAATAAGGGAGAAGGTACAATTACCTTATCAAGTTCTACTTTCCTCCCACTCACTTCTTTCGAGAGAAACTCCTTCTCTGGAAAGGATCCATTCTAAGCAACGAATATCTTGCCTTCGGATCTATGATAGAAGGTGTACCCAACATTTTCTTTTGGGTATTCTATGAAGACGCATTTCTCCGATTTGAGTTTGAGCTTATCAGGATGAAACTTTTTCATATAAGCATCGCAACCCCAAACTTTAAGAAACGACAACTTTGGTTTCTTGCCAAACCATAGTTCATACGGTGTCGTCTCAACAGATTTAGATGGTGCCCTTTTAACGTGAATGTAGCTGTCTCTAATGCATAACCCCAAAATGCTAGTGGTAGATCGGTAAGAGACATCATAGATCGCACCATATCTAATAAAGTACGGTTATGACGTTCGGACACACCATTACATTGTGGTGTTCCAGGTGGCGTGAGTAGTGAAACTATTTCACATTGTTTTTAACTGAAGGCCAAACTCATAACTCAAATACTCTTCTCTATGATCAGATCGTAGAAACTTTATTTTCTTGTTATGATGATTTTTCACTTCACTCTGAAATTCTTTGAACTTTTCAAATGTTTCAGACTTATGTTTCATCAAGTAGATATACTCATATCTGCTCAAATCATCTGTGAAGATCAGAAAATAATGATACTTGTCGCGAGCCTCAATATTCATCGGACCACATACATCAGTATGTATGATTTCCAACAAATCTTTTGCTCGCTCCATTGTTCCGAAGAACAGAGTCTTAGTCATCTTGCCCATGAGGCATGGTTCGCAAGCATCAACTGATTCATAATCAAGTGATTCCAAAAGCCCATCAGCATGGAGTTTCTTCATGCGCTTTACACCAATATGACCTAAACGGTAGTGCCACAAATAAGTTGCACCATCATTATTAACTTTGCATCTTTTGGTTTCAATATTATGATTATGTGTATCACTACGATCGAGATCCAACGAACTATTTTCATTGGGTGTGTAACCATATAAGGTTTTATTCATGTAAACAGAACAACAATTTATTCTCTTACTTAAATGAATAACCGTATTACAATAAACATGATCAAATCATATTCATGCTTAACGCAAACACCAAATAACACTTATTCAGGTTCAACATTAATCCCGAAAGTATAGGGAGTGTGCGATGATGATCATATCAATCTTGGAACCACTTCCAACACACATCGTCACTTCACCCTTAACTAGTCTCTGTTTATTCTGCACCTCCCGTTTCGAGTTACTAATCTTAGCAACTGATCCAGTATCAAATACTGAGGGGTTGCTATAAACACTAGTAAAGTACACATCAATAACATGTATATCAAATATACTTAAGTTCACTTTGCCATCCTTCTTATCCGCCAATCACTTGGGGTAGTTCCGCTTCCAGTGACCAGTCCCTTTGCAGTAGAAGCACTAAGTCTTAGGCTTAGGATCAGACTTGGGCTTCTTCACTTGAGCAGCAACTTGCTTGCCGTTCTTCTTGAAGTTCCCCTTCTTCCCTTTGCCCTTTTCTTGAAACTAGTGGTCTTGTCAACCATCAACACTTGATGTTTTTCTTGATTTCTACCTTCGTTGATTTCAGCATCACGAAGAGCTTGGGAGTTGTTTCCATTATCCCTTGCATATTATAGTTCATCACGAAGTTCTACTAACTTGGTGATGGTGACTAGAGAATTCTGTCAATCACTATCTTATCTGGAAGATTAACTCCCACTTGATTCAAGCGATTGTTGTACTCAGACAATCTGGGCACATGCTCACTAGTTGAGCGATTTCTACTCCATCTTTTAGCTACAGAACTTGTTGGAGACTTCATATCTCTCAACTCGGGTATTTGCTTGAAATATTAACTTCAACTCCAGGAACATCTCATATGGTCCATGACGTTCAAAACGTCTTTGAAGTCCCGATTCTAAGCCGTTAAGCATGGTGCACTAAACTATCAAGTAGTCATCATATTGAGCTAGCCAAACGTTCATAACGTCTGCATCTGCTCCTGCAATAGGTCTGTCACCTAGCGGTGCATCAAGGACATAATTCTTCTGTGCAGCAATGAGGATAAACCTCAGATCAAGGATCCAATCCGCATCTTTGCTACTAACATCTTTCAACACAATTTTCTCTACGAACATATCAAAATAGACACATGAAAGCAACAATGCGAGCTATTGATCCACAACATAGATATGCTAATACTACCAGGACTAAGTTCATGATAAATCAAAGTTCAATTAATCATATTACTTAAGAACTCCCACTTAGATAGACATCCCTCTAATCCTCTAAGTGATCACGTGATCCAAATCAACTAAACCATGTCCGATCATCACGTGAGATGGAGTAGTTTCATTGGTGAACATCACTATGTTGATCATATCTACTATATGATTCACGCTCGACCTTTCGGTCTCTGTGTTTCGAGGCCATATCTGCATATGCTAGGCTCATCAAGTATAACCCGAGTATTCTGCGTGTGCAAAAATTGGCTTGCACCCGTTGTAGATGGACGTAGAGCTTATCACACCCGATCATCACGTGGTGTCTGGGCACGACGAACTTTGGCAACGGTGCATACTCAGGGAGAACACTTCTTGATAATTTAGTGAGAGATCATCTTATAATGCTACCGTCAATCAAAGCAAGATAAGATGCATAAAAGATAAACATCATATGCAATCAAAGTATGTGACATGATATGGCCATCATCATCTTGCTTCTTTGATCTCCATCTCCAAAGTACTGTTATGATCTATATCGTCACCGGCATGACACCATGATCTCCATCATCTTGATCTATATCAATGTGTCGTCGCGTGGTCGTCTCGCCAACAATTGCTCTTGCAACTATTGCTATCGCATAGCGATAAAGTAAAGCAATTATTGGACGCTTGCATCTTATGCAATAAAGAGACAACCATAAGGCTTTTGCCAGTTGCCGATAACTTCAACAAAACATGATCATCTCATACAATAAAATTTAGCATCATGTCTTGACCATATCACATCACAACATGCCCTGCAAAAACAAGTTAGACGTCCTCTACTTTGTTGTTGCAAGTTTTACGTGGCTGCTACGGGCTTAAGCAAGAACCAATCTTACCTACGCATCAAAACCACAACGATAGTTTGTCAAGTTGGTGCTGTTTTAACCTTCGCAAGGACCGGGCGTAGCCACAATCGGTTCAACTAAATTTGGAGAAACTGTCACCCGCTAGCCACCTTTGTGCAAAGCACGTCGGGAGAACCGGTCTCGCGTAAGCGTACGCGTAATGTCGGTCCGGGCCGCTTCATCCAACAATACCGCCGAACCAAAGTATGACATGCTGGTAAGAAGTATGACTTATATCGCCCACAACTCACTTGTGTTCTACTCGTGCATATAACATCAACACATAAAACCTAGGCTCGGATGCCACTGTTGGGGAACGCAGTAATTTCAAAAAAATTCCTACGCACACGCAAGATCATGGTGATGCATTGCAACGAGAGGGGAGAGTGTTGTCTACGTACCTATGCAGACCGACTGTGGAAGCGTTGACGCAACATAGAGGAAGTAGTCGTACGCCTTCCCGATCCGACCGATCCAAGCACCGTTACTCCGGCACCTTCGAGTTCTTAGCACACGTACAGCTCGATGATGATCCCCGGGCTCCGATCCAGCAAAGCGTCGGGGAGGAGTTCCGTCAGCACGACGGCGTGGTGACGATCTTGATGTTCTACTGTCACAGGGCTTCGCCTAAGCACCGCTACAATATGATCGAGGTGGAATATGGTGGCAGGGGGCACCGCACACGGCTAAGGAACGATCTCAAGGATCAACTTGTGTGTCTAGAGGTGCCCCCCTGCCCCCGTATATAAAGGATCCAAGGGGGAGGGGGCGGCCGGCCAGGAGGAGGGCGCAGGAGGAGTCCTACTCCTACCGGGAGTAGGACTCCGCCCCCCCCCAATCCTAGTTGGAATAGGATTCCCCGAGGGGGAAAGAGAGAGAGGGGGGCCGGCCACCTCTCCTTGTCCTAATAGGACTAGGGGAGGGGGGAGGCGCGCGGCCCACCTTAGGCTGCCCCCTTCTCCTTTCCACTAAAGCCCACTAAGGCCCATATAGCTCCCGGGGGGTTCCGGTAACCTCCCGGTACTCCGGTAAAATCTCGATTTCACCCGGAACACTTCCGATATCCAAACATAGGCTTCCAATATATCAATCTATATGTCTCGACCATTTCGAGACTCCTCGTCATGTCCGTGATCACATCCGGGACTCCGAACTAACTTCGGTACATCAAAATGCATAAACTCATAATAACTGTCATCGTAACGTTAAGCGTGCGGACCCTACGGTTCGAGAATAATGCAGACATGACTGAGACACATCTCCGGTCAATAACCAATAGCGGGACCTGGATGCCCATATTGGCTCCTACATATTCAACGAAGATCTTTATCGGTCAGACCGCATAACAACATACATTGTTCCCTTTGTCATCGGTATGTTACTTGCCCGAGATTCGATCGTCGGTATCCAATACCTAGTTCAATCTCGTTACCGGCAAGTCTCTTTACTTGTTCCGTAATACATCATCTCGCAACTAACTCATTAGTTGCAATGCTTGCAAGGCTTATGTGATGTGCATTACCGAGAGGGCCCAGAGATACCTCTCCGACAATCGGAGTGACAAATCCTAATCTCGAAATACGCCAACCCAACATCTACCTTTGGAGACACCTGTAGAGCTCCTTTATAATCACCCAGTAACGTTGTGACGTTTGGTAGCACACAAAGTGTTCCTCCGGTAAACGGGAGTTGCATAATCTCATAGTCATAGGAACATGTATAAGTCATGAAGAAAGCAATAGCAACATACTAAACTATCGGGTGCTAAGCTAATGAAATGGGTCATGTCAATCAGATCATTCAACTAATGATGTGACCTCGTTAATCAAATAACAACACTTTGTTCATGGTTAGGAAACATAACCATCTTTGATCAACGAGCTAGTCAAGTAGAGGCATACTAGTGACACTAAGTTTGTCTATGTATTCACACATGTATTATGTTTCCGGTTAATACAATTCTAGCATGAATAATAAACATTTATCATGATATAAGGAAATAAATAATAACTTTATTATTGCCTCTAGGGCATATTTCCTTCAGGATGCAGCAGTCACCGCAGCAGGGCTTCGCTGTTCTTCTGCGAGAGGGAGAGGTGTAGCAGGGGAGAGGGAGGCGCCAAGACTCAAGGGTCTGGCTGCCCCGCCCTCCCCCCTTTATATAGGCTCCCCTAGGGGGGCGCCGGCCCTAGGAGATGGGATCTCCTAGGGGGGCGGCCAAGGGTGGAGTGGCCCCCAAGGCAAGTGGGGCGCCCCCCCCATCCTAGGGTTTCCAACCCTAGGCGCAGGGGGTGGGCCAAGGGGGGCGCACCAGCCCACTATGGGCTTGTTCCCCACCCCACTTCAGTCCATGGGGCCCTCCGGGATGGGTGGCCCCACCCGGTGGACCCCCGGGACCCTTCCGGTGGTCCCGGTACAATACCGGTGACCCCCGAAACTCTCCCGATGGCCGAAACTGCACTTCCTATATATAATTCTTCACCTCCGGACCATTCCGGAACTCCTCGTGACGTCCGAGATCTCATTCGGGACTCCGAAAATCTTTCGGGTTACTGCATATTCATATCTCTACAACCCTAGCGTCACCGAACCTTAAGTGTGTAGACCCTACGGGTTCGGGAGACATGTAGACATGACCGAGATGGCTCTCCGGTCAATAACCAACAGCGGGATCTGGATACCCATGTTGGCTCCCACATGCTCCTCGATGATCTCATCGGATGAACCATGATGTCGATTCAAGCAACCCCGTATACAATTCCCTTTGTCAATCGGTACGTTACTTGCCCGAGATTCGATCGTCGGTATCCCAATACCTCGTTCAATCTCGTTACCGGCAAGTCACTTTACTCGTACCGTAATGCATGATCCCATGACCAGACACTTGGTCACTTTGAGCTCATTATGATGATGCATTACCGAGTGGGCCCAGAGATACCTCTCCGTCATACGGA
This sequence comes from Triticum urartu, assembly GCF_003073215.2. Taxonomy (NCBI): domain Eukaryota; kingdom Viridiplantae; phylum Streptophyta; class Magnoliopsida; order Poales; family Poaceae; genus Triticum; species Triticum urartu. The sequence goes on along the minus strand of NC_053027.1, from coordinate 96,579,015 downwards.
GTGACACATCCCAGTCTTGATCCGTGTCAACCCAACAGACACTTTCGGAGATACCCGTAGTATACCTTTATAGTCACCCAGTTACGTTGTGACGTTTGGTACACCCAAAGCACTCCTACGGTATCCGGGAGTTACACGATCTCATGGTCTAAGGAAAAGATACTTGACATTGGAAAAACTCTAGCAAACGAACTATACGATCTTGTGCTATGTTTAGGATCGGGTCTTGTCCATCACATCATTCTCCTAATGATGTGATCTCGTTATCAATGACATCCAATGTCCATAGTCAGGAAACCATGACTATCTGTTGATCAACGAGCTAGTTAACTAGAGGCTTACTAGGGACATGTTGGTGTCTAAGTATTCACACATGTATTACGATTTCCGGATAACACAATTATAGCATGAATAAAAGACAATTATCATGAACAAGGAAATATAATAATAATCCTTTTATTATTGCCTCTAGGGCATATTTCCATCAACTACTACCCAACACTTGTTCATTTTTGTTTGTCAACCATGTGATCCTTTCTTCCTGACCGCTAGCCATTTTTATGATTCTCGACAACGCGTTTTGTGCACAGGCCAGAGAGTGCCATGTGTGTCGTCCACCTACTAAGACAATTCAAAGTGAATTCACTGGCAAATACCACTTACCAGGGTCAGTACTTATGAACAATTCACACTAAATAGACAACTTTATCCGGAGAGACAATTCTAATTACATGAATGGCCATATATACAGGCAGCTATTGCCAACGAAAGGGGCTCGCTCCTCATCGAGCTGATCCACATGGAAGGCAACACCGCCCCTCTGCAGCTAGAAGGACTCGACACCGTCGCCGACGCTCTGAATGAGACGATGAAAGACTTAGGGGTTTAGTTGTGCCGAAGAGTGTTCGTTATAATGTATCTAGGACGGCACTGGATAATATTGTAGAACAAGTGTCCAGTGGTCGCTCATTATGTATCTACTATTAACTATATTTTCTTGTAATCAGCAACATTTACATTCCCCTGAATATCGCAGTGTGCAAACAATAACAATTTGGTAATTTTCGAGATTTTCATTGACTACAATGCAATCTGGTCACTTTACACAACAGAACCACCATCCAGGAGATGACCCAATTCTAGGTACTGAACCAACTTATATTTTTTCTCCGTTGTAGAATAATTGAACTATGGAAGATGCTCCCAGGACAGCCATGTAATTTTAAGCCAAGTGCAAATCTGCCAAAAGTTTTGTCGTCTGCCCAACATGTCATTTCCATTAAACTCCACATTCGCTCATTTTTCCCGCACCAGAATGAGTGAAGTGGGCACAATAAACTCCACATTCGCGCATTTTTTTCCCGCACCAGAATGAGCGAAGTGGGCACATAACGAGCCACAAGCACAACCGCCTGGGGATGGAAGCAGTTACTGTGCCTCATCCGGCAAATACGTTAGTGCCACCACAAAGCCTGAATCAGGCACTGTACACCATCCGGCAACTATGGCCCTGCCACCACCCAGGCAGAATTTTATATATCAAATTACATATATCAAAAAGGCACAAACAAACCCAATCTGTTCGAAAACTTGTCACCCGCAGCAGGACCCCCATGGACGATCTTAAATCATTATCAATCCTTACGAGCTGAAATTACAGCCACCTTATTTAACCAAAGACATGAAATAACCAGTACGAGCTGAAAGTACAGCCACCGTATTGAACTATTCAGCAATGTCGCCCACCAACTTGTCTCAATAAACTACCAGTCAGAAATTGGAAAAACAAAATCATAACACTACAGGTAGCAAAGAAGCAACAAACTCGCGAAATATTTTTATGGTTTTATCCGTTCCGCACTGAAACGGTTACAATATTATAGGTTCGCAAATACTTAAAACACCCGCCCAACTTGGATAGGAACTGGGCAATAATGATAATATTATAATATCTTATGTTTCCCGGACCACAATCATCTAGTAGCTGAAGGGGAGGATACACCAAACATACGGTGACCAACTTAAGATAAAGTCCCTGCTTTTGCAATATATGGAGGGGCACAGAATTAATCTGTGTGGTTACCCAGGGCTTTTGGGATGATAATCATGCTTCAACACGGCGGGGTAGGCTGCCAGTGTTACCCACCATCATGAGGATAGCCCGAAGAAGCTTCTTCTTGAGAGCAACTGAAGAAGACTGCGACAGAACAAAAAGGTCAAGCGAAACATCATACCAAAACATTTTTCATGCCCCACCATAAGATAATTTGCAGCTACGCACCGCAGTCAAGTTCATCGGATGCTGCCCAGGGACAAAGTTGATTATGTGGTGCACAACCTGCATAGCCGTGTCAGAGCTGAACCCCAACACGAAAAAACTAGTTTGTTAGAACATATGAAGGTAGAAAAGGAACAAATTGTTTTGCGGCAAGCAAAACTAACCTCTCATAGGTGCACGTAGCATGGAAACAATAAGACCATCCATTGTGTGGCACCTTTCCCTCCCCCCAGAACATGTCACCACACTTCACCAATGCATCCAACAGCTCCTCTGCATTCTGCAAGTGCTTTGCTTTCATCTGGCTCTCAGCAGGCTTGCAAATGTTCGGATCAATTACATGAAGAACCCTTCGCAGCGTGTCAAAGACATACAGACTCCACCCTTGACCAAGGTACACCACAACCAGCCCATGTTTGTTGATTCAGTTAGACTAACAAAGCCAACAAGATAGCTACGAAAAGGCGGTGCTTGATGCAACACATCCACTATATGGAAGGGGAAAATCTGATCACTAACCAGTTCGCACTTGACTCCCGGTGGTAGTTGGTTAAACATTGCGCGGACATCCGCTCTCCTCCAGTGCCCCCTAGTGTATGAAACTTTGAACTACAAGCAGAAAACATTTACACTTCATCCAGACAACTGCTACTAAACAAAGCCAAGGAAAACAAGTTAATTGATGTGGACACACACTCACCGCCCAATCAGGCCCAATGATCAGTCTCCCAGATGCCGGGGGGCAGATCCCCAAATGCAGAATGGAGTCAAGGCCTTTTTGGGCAAGTGTTTTATCGACGCAGAACTCTTCCAGCACCTCCTCACCAGTCATCTCAATGAGATATGGGCGCCCATGCTTGAACCACACCCTGCACACGGAACAAAATCCATTACGTTCATGTTATGCAGATTGTCGCAGTGCGCACACACGCGATGGTTATCCGATCAACAAATATGTCGAAACAAGTGTCCACCATGTTTGCACGTACCTAGATAAATCATTGACCGATGAATCCATGGCCATTGCATAGAAAAGCTCATCTCTTCTCCGCCCCTCCATCTCAGAAACAGCTACTCCAACCGGGTTTGCAATCGAGTAGTCAGTAGTCATCCTTGGGCGTTTATTTGGCGGAGCTACAGCAAACCACCCAAACAAATTGCTCTGCGTGAGTGCTGGACACACATGAAAACAGGGGGTAAGTACAGGGGATTAAAAGCCACCATAACAATCACTTGGGTGGAAAACAAATAATTCATAATAAAATAGGGAGATAGAGACATGGTCGGGGAGGGAGGGCCACATACCGGGGGGGCGCAAAACTGCAGTTGGTTCTCTGAATGGGGAAGGACCAATGGTTAAATTTGTGTCGACGGGCATAGGGTTCATCGGTCCAACAAATGGTGTCCCATTTATGAAATCACAAACGTCATTCACCAAATTTAAATCAAGGCGCCTGGCCACATTCCCTACAAAATAGACAGCGACAGCAACACCCCGCCCCTCAGTAACAAAATAATAGTTAGGATTTAGCTTGTTTTTTATACATTTTGCTGCACAGGAACTCAGAGAAGTTTATCCAGTTGGAAGCTTACCAATTCCGACACTGGTTGAACCAACTTCCCTCAATGATGCCCTACGGTTCAAGTCAAGGCTTTCTGGGCTTGGGAACGGTCCAAAGAGCGTCCGTGCATCAGGGATCACATCGCTCTGCCCAGTATTACCACTTGCGCTTCCACGAGCGTGCACAACACCTACACACACATAAAAATGCATGCTTGACCACCCCTACTGGATGACATTCTCATATAGCATGTTTTAGCGAGTAGATATCAAAAAACTAATAGACTCACCAGCGGCAGCACCCAAGCTTGATAGTAGATCCGTGCCAAGCCGCTTCCTAATATTCGGGTTCACGAGCCTAGAAGTTGATGGACCTGTCACAAGGGAAAATTTATGCCGGTTTGCCACAAGCCATCACAACAAATAACCAACTTAACCCACACAAAGCTGGCAACAGCACACACATACCTTCTGCCTCTGGTACATGGCTTTTCACTTTGACATCAGGCACAGCACCCGTGTTAGAATCTGAAACGAAACCATTAGGCAAGCCTTTTTTTTGAAATGGAATATATCAAAATGATGTCAAAGGAGCAAGTGTCACCATGACTCTTAACAAAGGAAATCTCACCACCAGCTACCCTCAGCTTGAAATCAGCTACTTTTGAAACCGCACACCCGATCATCTCATTACAGGAGTTGACATTGTTTGCGTTATGACTGTCAATCATCGCAAGCAAGCTGGTCATGCAAGACTCAGCATGGTTCCTCAAGTTCATATTCTCCTCAGTAACAGACGAGATGTGTGCATTCATCACTGCACTCAAATAGTCAACCACCTGGGGGGCAAAGTAGCTCATCCCATTAGTGATTATGCACAGTAGGGAGCGGCAAGACACGCCGGCAGCAAAATATATACGATTATGTGCCATAGATTGTACCTCAGTCTGCCACCCGGCCACTTCTGACAGTGAAACGACAGTTTCAGCTGGGGCAACAACTGGAGCAGCGTCAACGTCCACAACAGGAGGCAACCTCTGGTTCGCCGAGTCCCCTATGGCGACACCTTCGCCGACAGACCTTATTTGGCAAGGAAATGTGGATCAAATAGGGATAATACAACACCCGGGGGCAAGCATATGTGCAGAATTCATATTGATAAAAAACAGCTATCCCATATGACAGTAAGTGTCTACTCACCCTCGCCTTGCCGTATAGCCTGTGTCCACCAATACTTCGACGATCAGCGTCCAAACCAGCGAGCAGCTGGAAGTCCTCAGCCTTGTACAATGTTATGCGGGGGTGCCCCGGTTGCAACCCCCGCCCAGCCACCATTGCATCAAATGTGATTACCTGGGACAGTACAGGATGGAAAGCAACAATTCAGCCTTATGGGATAGGTATGCAAAAAACGCGGCAAATGTATATGAAACATAGTATGTGAGATGAGGGTACCTGAGGAACCATCAGGAACCCTTGCAACTGAACCGTCGTCGCCCCAGCATTGAGATCAGCGTGCATCTTAGTCACACCAGCCATGATAACAGCTTTTATGTATCCACACCAATCAAACTCAAACATCTTCGATGGATCACGCACAGCAATGAACACTTCCGGGCTGATCGGGTCGTCCTTCCGATTCACTCTAGGATTGAACAAGCAAGCAGTGCAAAGGAGAACAAATGCAGCACATTGCCGGTTGGACTCAAAATCGACACTTAGATCACCCAGGGAAGCAAGCACGGACCGCAGCATTTGCAAGCTTATCTTATCCAGCGTCTCATCTAGTCCCAAACCGGCACACACGTCCCTGAAGATATCACGATCGACGCAGATAGGCTCATGGGGGAAGGGAATCTCCCTGTCACCCGTCCCCAGACCTACTACATCCCTAACAGCGTTAGCCATCACCAGCCGAGAACTGCCATCACCGAGCCTGACTGTTTTCCTAACCGGATCTATCCTAGTAGCATTCCAGAAACTGTACTGACGGTCTATGTTCACAAGTTCAGGGAGTGACAACATGGCGCCAAGGCCCCTCTCAACGAAAAGCTTTTTTGTGGTTCCGTCAGGGCGGCAACGACTTCATTCACTATCCTAGGGGCTAGGTAGCTCCAAACCTGGATCTTGCCGCAGTTTGCATTGGACTCGTTGCTTGGATCGTCGTCTGCGCCCACCGGCGGCACGAGGGAAGCAATGTTCGTGCCTGGCACAGCCGTAGAGCTGCTGCCGGTCGCGGCGCCAGTCGAGCGCGTCCCAAGACGCGACATGGCAGCAAACAAGAACTGCAAGTGCGAACAAGCGTGCACAAACCAGTCAGAATGGATGTGGGAGCGAGCAAGCCAGCGCCAACATAGAGGTGGTGAGGCGAAAGACGATACCTTGCGTTCGTCGGCCTGGCACTTGGATCTTGACGGAGTACTCCTCGGCGGTGGGATGGGGAGCGAGCAGGCTGGGCGAGGGTGGAGGAGAGTGTTGCGGACGAGAAGTGAAGCTCCTGGGGACGGGGTTGCAGCGTATAATCCCTCCTCTGCTTTTGCAGCAGACGCGCTAGCAACGTGGCTTTTGGAAGACGACAGAGCGAGAAGATTTGTGTCCGAACACTATTTGTCATGCATGGCAAGGAACCTTGCATTACTACGCCTGCCCAACCACACCAGTGCATCATCAATCCATTTCCTCCCCTACGATTTTCTGAAAGGTTACTTTTGCATCTACAAAAAATACACGAGTCCAGGCGCGGCAGTAGGTGGAAACGCTCACAGCAACACACACGTGGTAAGCAGCCGCCAGTTAAAACACGCACAAACAATCGTTGCGATGCGAGGCGTCCAGACGAGAGCATGCATTGAAACTGATCCCACATTACCTCGCTTGTGGAGGCGCATCTGCACGGAAGGACGTACCGGGCCCGGTAGCGTCTAATCAGTCGTCGCGGTCGCGCAGTATGTGGAGTAGCTGCTCGTAGCTGTTGCGGGAGAGCAGAATAGATGCTCGAAAATGCCATCATGGTGCGCATGCATGTGTCTGCACCGTATCACCGTGCGAGATAAATATCGATCGACGCGCACACGCACTTGATTAGAAAAACTACAACCGGGTGACGCATTTCGTCCGTACGTGTCCATTTGGGTCGGCGTAGACAGGGAAATCGGTGCAATGTGCCGAGCCAAACGAAAGCGAACCTTCACATTTGAGCTGGACTTGCTGCGGCGCGGGCACGAGACGAGCCTCCAACATTTTCATACATTTCCCCCGGAAGCATCCTGTTCGCGCGCGCTCCTCGTTCCCGCCCGGATCCATGAATGACCACCTCATATCCGCCGCCGGCCTCACCAACCTCGCCTCGTCCGGCATGAGATATGCCAATTCGGTGACGAGGAAGTGCCTGAGGCACGCACCGAACGCGGGGGACGAAGCCATAACAGTGGCCGCCGTCGACACCGCCGTGCACCTGGACGTCAAGGGTGCCCATTCCGCGGCGGCACGAGGGAGGCGTTGTACATGCTAGGGTTAGTTGCTCGCTAGCATGGCCTAGTCAACGCTACACCGGCCACCCCTGAGCGTGGTGGGGCCAACCACGTCCCGCGCCTCCCCCCATCGACCCAAATGCCGCAATGGGGCCAGAGCATGGAGACCGTGAAGGCGGATCTCAACACCCGTGCCGTCACTGTAGAAGGGCGTGTTTCGAAATGATGCAGGCCGACACACCCTTTCGGTATGCCGACATGCGTGCTGGAATGACCACGGGGGGCACGATGGCCCGCACGACCCTTACGGTGTTTCTCCAAATAACCATGATTTTCGGCATTGGTTATCGGTGTCGACACGCGCCGCAGGCATTATATGGTTGCGGCCCCTTTTTCTAAAAAAACGGAGCGGACGGCGGGAGGGCGGGAGGGCGGCTGACACAAGAAGGAAAAAAAAAGAAAAAGCACAGTCTGTTTGGGTCGCATTGAAAGAGTTGCTCGTAGCATGTTTCCATCGAGGAGTATATTTGAAATTTACCTACATTTTATTCCAGAACAGACGTACAACACATTTTTCGGATAAATCAAACTTAAAGTCTGACATACAAACAGCACACACACATAAGACAAGATCCTAAATTACTAAACAGGAGCATTTAAGCCAGAGCTGCTCGCTTCGTCTACGTCTCGGTCAGGGTTAAAAGCAGCGGCCTCGTCATACACACCGGACGAGGCATCCCCTGCTTGCGAGCAGGTCGCACGCAAGCCGCCGCCTACGTTGATGAGGGGGTCGTGGTCCCCGACCTGATCGTACACCATGTTGGTTGCCGCACCCTGGCCCGTGCAAAAATGGAAACATTACTCGTTAGCACGGAGACAGAAAACATAGCAAATACTGATAGTTTATATGCAGATGGAAAAGTGTTGGAGAAAATGTGTCTCAGAAGAAGATGTTTTTTTCCGATTCAGGCATTTTTTGTGTAGCAGTGGATGAATATATCACCTTGCTCGTCGCCGCGCTAGCCAGTGCAGGGACTGCTGTAGGATCGAAAGTATGTCTAGAGGGGGGGTGATTAGACTACTTGACCAAATAAAAACTTAACCTTTTCCCAATTTTAGTTCTTGGCAGATTTTAGCTAATTTAGGACAAGTCAAGCAATCATCACATGATTCAAGCAAGCATGCAAAGAGTATATTGGCAGCGGAAAGTAAAGCATGCAACTTGCAAAAATGTAAAGGGAAGGGTTTGGAGAATTCAAACGCTATTGGAGACACGGATGTTTTTCCCGTGGTTCGGATAGGTGGTGCTATCCTACATCCACGTTGATGGAGACTTCAACCCACGAAGGGTAACGGTTGCGCGAGTCCACACAGGACTCCACCCAAGGGTAACGGTTGCGCGAGTCCACACGGGGCTCCACCCACGAAGGGTCCACGAAGAAGCAACCACCCACAAAGGGTCCATGAAGAAGCAACCTTGTCTATCCCACCATGGCCATCGCCCACACAGGACTTGCCTCACTAGCGGTAGATCTTCACGAAGTAGGCGATCTCCTTGCCCTTACAAACTCCTTGGTTCAACTCCACAATCTTGTCGGAGGCTCCCAAGTGACACCTAGCCAATCTAGGAGACACCACTCTCCAAGAAGTAACAAATGGTGTGTAGGTAATGAACTCCTTGCTCTTGTGCTTCAAATGATAGTCTCCCCAACACTCAACTCTCTCTCATAGGATTTGGATTTGGTGGAAAGAAGGTTTGAGTGGAAAGCAACTTGGGAAGGCTAGAGATCAAGATTCATATGGTAGGAATGGAATGTCTTGGTCTCAACACATGAGTAGGTGGTTCTCTCTCAGAACATATGAGTTGGAATGGTGTGTGTGTTCTGATGGCTCTCTCGTCGAATGAGAAGAAGGTGGAGGGGTATATATAGCCTCCACACAAAATCCAACCGTTACACAGTTTTCCAATCTCGGTGGGACCGAATCAATAAGCTCGGTCGAACCGAAAAAGTAAACCTAGTGACCGTTAGAGATTTTCGGTGGGACTGACATGCAACTCGGTAGGACCGATATGGTTAGGGTTTGGGCATAACGTAATCTCGGTGAGACCGATTACACAAACTCGGTGAGACCGAATTTGGTAATTAGCTAACCAGAGAGTTGGTCAGGCAAACTCGGTGGGACCGATTTGCTCTTTCGGTGAGACCGAAAAAGTTACAAAGGGGAAACACTGAGTTTACATTGCAATCTCGGTGCGACCGATTCGCTCTTTCGGTGAGACCGAAAAGTTACGAAAGGGAAACAGAGAGTTTGCAACCCCATCTCGGTGAGACCGAGATCCTTATCGGTAGAACCGAATTGCTAGGGTTTGGCAGTGGCTAATGACAAGTGAAACTCGGTGGCGCCGGATAGGAAGAATCGGTAGGACCAAGTTTGTCTTAGGGTTTAGGTCATATGTGGATATGGGAAAGTAGCTGAGGGTTTTGGAGCATATCACTAAGCACATGAAGCAAGAGGCTCATTAAGCAACACCTCATCCCTCCTTGATAGTATTGGCTTTTCCTATGGACTCAATGTGATCTTGGATCACTAAAATATAAAATGAAGAGTCTTGAGCTTTTGAGCTTGAGCCAATCCTTTGTCCTTAGCATTTTGAGGGTTCCACTTTCACATCCATGCCATGCCAATCATTGAGTTTTCCTGAAATAATCATCTTGGAATAGCATTAGCTCAATGAGCTATATGTTGTTATGAATTACCAAAACCACCTAGGGATAGTTGCACTTTCAATCTCCCCCTTTTTGGTAATTGATGACAACATATAGATCAAAGCTTTGACAAATGATAGTAAGCATGAAATATATCGTCGCTTTGAGAAGTATGTGATAAGTAAGAGCTCCCCCTAAATTTGTGCATATTTAAAAAATTTCTTTGGACTGCAAATGCACAAGGAGTTAGAGTCATGGGTTACTCTTCCATGTCACATACATCTTGGTGGAGCGCTTAAAATGATAAGAATGAAATACATGCAGTCATCACCAAGAATAATGAATGATCAGATAAGATAGATAAGATAAAAGTATTAAGTGTAGCTTATGATCAAACACATGATCATCAATGTCTCACAAATAATGACGTAGTATCTCAAACACTCAAAAGCAAACAAGTTCGAAAAACCACCAAATAAAGCAAGAGAGAAAAGCAACTCTCTCTCTCTCTCTCTCTCTCGAAGCCTATGATCTATACATTTTCTCCCCCTTTGGCAACAAGTTACCAAAAAGTTCCTAGAAAATGCATAGCACTAGATCGACGCTCAGGCTTGATCTTCAGGTGGTGGTGGAGTCCGGATCACTCCAAGGACGAAGGCTTCAGTAGATGCTGAAGTAGACGCTGGAGTTGGAGCTGAAGTAGATGCTGGAGCTGGTGGAACTGAGGCTGTAGCTGGTGCTGAAGTGGTGGCTCTTGTGTCAGCAACTGGTACGGCAGATGACCTCGGGCCTCTTGGCACTCTGGCAAAGGCATGAGTGGTAGTCCTGCCTCTCCTCTCCTGCATGTCCTCCTGGAGCTGCTCCACTGCAGACTGAACTTCCGTTACCTTGACATCCAAGTCATAGAACTTCTGTTCCATGATTCTCTCTAGGCTCTGCTGATTTTGAGTGAGGGTGGCCAGACTTTGCTCAATCCTCAGCATGGATGCAATCAAGTAACCAAGCTGATCTTGTTTGGTCTTCAAGAAGTATTCAGATGCCTCCTCTTGAGTTGGCATCTTGGCAGCTTTCTCCTTCCTTGCCTTCTCCTTCTTTGCGTAAGCTTGTGCAGACGATGGCTCGTTCTCAGTCATCACAACTTCATTGTTCTCAAAATCTGGATGGATGGGCAAATGTTCCTTGTCCAATAAATATATGCCCGTGCCCATCTTGGAGTTGATGAGCTCCTGAATCTGAGGGGCATATCCGCAGCTCCTCTTCTGGTCTGCTGCAGTCCTCTTGATTGTTTCCACTATGAGGCTCATCACCTTGAACTTCTGAGGCACATCAAACACATGTAGCAAGTTGATAGCATGGCCTCTGATCATCTTGTGATCTCCAGACTTAGGCAATAAGGTGTGCCTCAAGATCCAATTGATAGTCGAGAGCCCTGACAGAAGGTAATGTACTGAGCCAAACTTGAAGGTATCAAGTGCTTCATTTGGGATCTCCTTGTACATATTTGACATTGAGTTGTGGTCCATTTTCTTCTTGGCATAGATATCCAAGTCATCATCTTGCTCCTCTGGGGCATTTATGATCTGTGCCCACTCAGCCACTGTAGATTGGTACCTTGTACCCTCAGACATCCATGTGATCCTCCCATCTGGATAAAAGTGTGCCGTGGAGTAGAATTGCATGATCAGTTCCTCGTTCCACTTGGTGAGCTTCTGCCCAACAAAGTCAGCTACTCCACAAGCATTAAAGCTGTCATATACTCCTGGGTAGTGTTCCTCATTGTCCTTGATGTACGTCCAATCAACCCTTCGCATATCACAGACAATGGGCTTCTTATCTAGCAGCACTGTCTCATAAAAATCTTGCTGCTCCTTGGTGTGAAACCTGTAGTCCACGGCAGTCCTTCTCCTTGAAGCATACGGGTCTGCTTCTCTCCACTTCCTCAGCCCTGAATCTCTCCTGAGCTTCATGTCCTCAGCCACAGGATGAGCATCGTTGTGGTCTGGGATCTTGGGCTTTAGCTTTCTCAGAACATTCTCTTCCTCTTCTTCAGTAACAGTTTCAGGCACTGGGGCCTTGTTCTTCTCAGCTGCAGGGATGCTCCGTGTATTCCTCTTTGGTTTTGGCTTGGAGGCAGCTTTGGGCTTAGATGTAGTAGCCCCTGACCTTATGGCATCTCCCATTAGCTTGGGTGCCTTGGGCGCTGGTGCAGCTACCTCTTCTTCCTCTTCTTCTTCCATGATGGAAGCTTTGCCAAGAACTCTAGCCACAGTCTTCTTCACCCTTTCCTTTCTTTTCTTGCCCTCAGCTGCAGTTGGCTCTTGGGGAGTGGGCTTCTCGGTTGAGGCTCTTGCCTTTGACATGGGCTGCCTGCCTGCTGGCCTTTTGATTTTCAGACCTGGCTTAGTGCCTTGAGCTGGCTCAACTCTCTTGGAAGTGGCCTCTTCCTCTGCCACATAGTCCTCATCTTCGGAATCTGAAGTTCTCTTCTTCCTTTGTCTCGTGGCAGCCTTTGGCAAATTGCTAGGAGTGCTCCTGCTGCCTTCATCAGATGAACTGGAGGGACTAGTGCCCTCACTCATCACCACTTGCTGCTCTGACATATTTTGGCTATCACTTTGATCAGACATGCTGCAAACTGACTGCTGACCCTGTGAATAGATTATAGATGAGATAGAAAAGATGAGCATCACAAAATGCAGAGATTTTTGCAAAAAGAATGATCCAAAAACTTAGTTTTAGTTTCCTACTAAAATCATCTCGGATCTACCGATTTTCAAACTCGGTGATACCGAAGCAGTTTTGGAACCTAAACTAGTGAACTCGGTAGGACCGAGTCATGGTTCGGTGGCACCGAGACTGCTAGGGTTTCACTGAGTTCAAAAATCGGTCACACCGATAAGTAATTCTCGGTCAGACCGAGTCTCACTTGTGCAATGGCATAAGCCAAATCGGTGGGACCGAGTTTTTCAACTCGGTGGGTCCGAGATGGTTTCGACGGAAACCTAAACCTAGAATTTTCGAATCAAACCTAATCTACGGGCGTTTTGACTGGATAGGAGTGTGTCAATCGTGGCAAGAATCATGAAGAACACAATGTGCTAGGAATCAGATTGAGGAATAGCACAAAGATCAAGTCCATACCCTAGTTCGGCGGGGACTTGCTACGGCGGCAAGGGTGGGGCAGAATTCCCGTTGACGGCGACGGAGACCAGCTACTGGAGGCGGCTGGCGGCGAGAAGATGATCCGGAGACCACGAGGGCAGAGCAGGCTATCGCGCGGGCGAAGGGGTTCGGAGAAATTTCCAAATTTTGCCCGTGACTATATATAGCCCGACCCTGTCGGTGTGACCGAGTGGAACGACTCGGTGGCACCGAGATTCATAACTGCGTGCAGTCACTGAAACTCGGTGTGACCGAAAGGTTCAAATCGGTTGCACCGAGATCGAAAACCTAGATCAACTTAATGATCTCGGTAGGACCGAAAGTGGAGTATCGGTCAGACTGAGAATCATAAAGAGGTTTTGGAAGTTTAAGTCTATGACGAATCGGGGACTCCGAGTGCTCCTCACACAGAGTGGTTCGAATCTGACTTGATCAAATTTTGTGATGCAGCATGAATAGAGTTTGAGACGAGAAAAGCATAGATAGCTAGAGGAGGTTCTTAGGCATCCTTGTCCATCCACTTGGCAAAAGAAGATAAAACCGAACAATCAAAACAACAAGTGGATGTCCTCGAATGAGTAAAATATGCAACCGGCATGCTCACACAATAAGATGGCAAATGAAATATGTGACAAGGCATGCACAACCAATTCTAGCATCTATCAAGCAATTTGCGATGACTAGGTCATCTATATATGAGTATATTGACTTAGGAGCCAAGTGAGAACACTTGATCATAGGTCATACTCATCGTTTAAGCTCAAGTGGGGTTACCACTTTTACATAAAGCATTGTTGTGTTCACATCTTTAGAGTTTCTTTAGCTCAAGTCTTAGAGTAAAGCTCCCCCTAGATATGATATCTCCCCTAAGAGGGATGAACTAACCTTGGGTTTTTGTCGATCATGACTTCATGTAGATATTGAAGATGTGGATGCTCAATGTTGATGTTGATCTCTTGGAGCTATCCATTTGAGTGAATTGCACTTTCAATACCTACATGGGTTAGTCCCACAAGGAACAAACAAGGATATCCATAGACATAGAGTTATGCACACAAAAGATGATGTCCATGAGAACTTTTAGGTTACCTTGTCCCTTGTCTTACCAACAAGAGGGTTTGTGACTCCTTGAACTAGTGCAAGATGTGGAAGTTGATTGCACTTTTTCTTGCCAAAATGATAAGAGTGAAATATGTTGGCGGAGTCACCCTCAAGAACTCTCTAGTTCTTCTTCTTTTGGATCCACATCATCTTGATGGGAATCCTTGGAGTTGTAGTCGTACTTGATGAAGTGGAACTTGAAGTAGTCTTGGGAATCCACTTGACTAAGGTCTTAGGAGCTTCTTCAAATGCATCAATTTCCTCTTGAAGCTTGTCCTTGCCTTTTTGCTCGTAGTCTTGTGGTGGAAGATCATCTTGAGCTTGTGTCCCCTTGAAAGAAGCATCATACTTCTCTTGTTGAGGGACAAACTTTGTCTTGGGGTATTGATCTTCTTCCCACTCAACTCCATTGGCATTGAACTTTCGTTCAAAACCAACACCTTGATTCTTCCGGTGCATTCCTTGCTTGCGCACAATTTCCTCGAATTGCTTACTCCCGGCAAGGCTTTTGTACACTCCTTTCTCTATAATTCTCTTCAATAAACTATTTTCTTGCTCAAGTGTAACTTGGCTAAGAGAATCATTAGTGGAATCAAGAGAACTACTAGAAGCAACAATATTGGATTTAACATGATCATTGTTACTGCTAGAGGAAGAATCTTTCTTGTTACTAGACTTGACTTGAGGCATGTAAGTGGATAAGAGTAAACGCTTGGCAATGTAAGAAGAACTTTTCTTGCGGAGATCATCATTGATTGCCTTTAAGAACTCATGCTCTTGCTCAAGATTGAGCTTTTCAAAGCGTAATTTCTCATGAGCTCTTAAAAGTTCTCGATGATCTTCGAAGATAGTGTCATGAGCTAACTTAAGAGTTTTTAGTTCTTTAGTTAGAGCCTCAATCTTCTCCTTATCATTGTCATTCGTTTTACCTTGATTAGCATGATTAATTGGTCTTTCATCATAGTATTCATCACTAGAGTTGTCAACAAGCAAATCATCACCTAACAAGTCATCTTCATCACTATTGAAATCAACATACTTGGGGTGTGTTACCTTAGGACCTTTGGCCATGAAGCATCTTCCAATTCCTTCATTTGGTGAGTCAAATATGTCGTAGGAGTTGGTTGACACAAGTGCTAGACCGGCAACACCTTCATCTTGAGTATCTTCGGAGTCGGAGTGATAACTTCTCTCGGAGTGGCTATCGGAGTCGGAGCCGGATACCCATTCACCAACATGAGCTTGATGTCTTCTTCTTGTGTAGCTCCTTGATGATTTTTCCTTCCTTTCCGAATCCTTGCTTCTCCGTGAGTATCTTCGTTCATAACGATCATCTTTACTCCTTCTCTCTCTTGATGGTGATCCTTTGCTTCTTCCTTTTGGAGAATCTTCTCTTCTCTTGTAGGGAGCCGTACACTCATTGGAATAGTGTCCGGGTCTTCCACAATTGTAGCAGTTTTGCTCTCGACTAGAAGATCTTTTGTCATTGTAGGACCTTGACTTGAAGCTTCTATCTTTGCTTCTACTCTTGTAGAACTTGTTGAAGTTCTTCACCATTAAGCTCAATTCTTCATTGAAGTCTTGTTTCTCACTTGATGATGTAGGGGCTTCACATGAGGCTTTATAGGCACCACTTGATTTGTTGTGAAGTTCCTCTTTATCCTTAAGTGACATCTCATGAGCAACAATTCTTCCAATCACCTCCATTGGCTTGAGATCTTTGTAATTGGGCATCATTTGGATCAATGTGCATACGGTATCATATTTTCCATCCAAGGCTCTTAGAATCTTCTTGATGATGAATCTGTCGGTCATCTCTTCACTTCCTAAGCCGGCAATCTCATTTGTGATGAGAGCAAGCCTAGAGTACATTTCAGCGACACCTTCACCATCCTTCATCTTGAACTTGTCAAGTTGGCTTTGAAGCACATCCAACTTGGATTCCTTGACGGAGTCGGTACCTTCGTGCATATCAATCAAAGTGTCCCAAATTTCCTTTGCATTCTCAAGACGGCTGATTTTGTTGAATTCTTCGGGGCACAATCCGTTGAAGAGAATATCACAAGCTTGAGCATTGTATTGTAACATCTTCAACTCATCCGCGGTAGCTTCACGGTTTGGTTCTTTCCCATCAAAGAAGTCACCTTGCAAACCAACACACACAATAGCCCAAACGGCGGGGTTATGTCCAAGAATATGCATTTTCATTTTATGCTTCCAACTAGCAAAATTAATACCATCAAAGTAAGGACCTCTACGGTGATAATTTCCCTCGCTAGATGCCATACTCTCCTAGGTTGTGAAACCAAGGCTATGACCACCAAAAGCTATGGAGATCAAGCAAATGGAGACCAAAGCTCTGATACCACTTGTAGGATCGAAAGTATGTCTAGAGGGGGGGTGATTAGACTACTTGACCAAATAAAAACTTAACCTTTTCCCAATTTTAGTTCTTGGCAGATTTTAGCTAATTTAGGACAAGTCAAGCAATCATCACATGATTCAAGCAAGCATGCAAAGAGTATATTGGCAGCGGAAAGTAAAGCATGCAACTTGCAAGAATGTAAAGGGAAGGGTTTGGAGAATTCAAACGCTATTGGAGACACGGATGTTTTTCCCGTGGTTCGGATAGGTGGTGCTATCCTACATCCACGTTGATGGAGACTTCAACCCACGAAGGCTAACGGTTGCGCGAGTCCACACAGGGCTCCACCCAAGGGTAACGGTTGCGCGAGTCCACACAGGGCTCCACCCACGAAGGGTCCACGAAGAAGCAACCACCCACAAAGGGTCCACGAAGAAGCAACCTTGTCTATCCCACCATGGCCATCGCCCACACAGGACTTGCCTCACTAGCGGTAGATCTTCACGAAGTAGGCAGATCTCCTTGCCCTTACAAACTCCTTGGTTCAACTCCACAATCTTGTCGGAGGCTCCCAAGTGACACCTAGCCAATCTAGGAGACACCACTCTCCAAGAAGTAACAAATGGTGTGTAGGTAATGAACTCCTTGCTCTTGTGCTTCAAATGATAGTCTCCCCAACACTCAACTCTCTCTCATAGGATTTGGATTTGGTGGAAAGAAGTTTGAGTGGAAAGCAACTTGGGAAGGCTAGAGATCAAGATTCATATGGTAGGAATGGAATGTCTTGGTCTCAACACATGAGTAGGTGGTTCTCTCTCAGAACATATGAGTTGGAATGGTGTGTGTGTTCTGATGGCTCTCTCGTCGAATGAGAAGAAGGTGGAGGGGTATATATAGCCTCCACACAAAATCCAACCGTTACACAGTTTTCCAATCTCGGTGGGACCGAATCAATAAGCTCGGTCAAACCGAAAAAGTAAACCTAGTGACCGTTAGAGATTTTCGGTGGGACTGACATGCACTCGGTAGGACCGATATGGTTAGGGTTTGGGCATAACGTAATCTCGGTGAGACCGATTACACAAACTCGGTGAGACCGAATTTGGTAATTAGCTAACCAGAGAGTTGGTCAGGCAAACTCGGTGGGACCGATTTGCTCTTTCGGTGAGACCGAGTGGAACTCGGTGAGACGAAAGTTACAAGGGGGAAACACTGAGTTTACATTGCAATCTTGGTGCGACCGATTCGCTCTTTCGGTGAGGACCGAAAAGTTACGAAAGGGAAACAGAGAGTTTGCAACCCCATCTCGGTGAGACCGAGATCCTTATCGGTAGAACCGAATTGCTAGGGTTTGGCAGTGGCTTATGACAAGTGAAACTCGGTGGCGCCGGATAGGAAGAATCGGTAGGCCCGAGTTTGGCTTAGGGTTTAGGTCATATGTGGATATGGGAAAGTAGTTGAGGGTTTTTGGAGTATATCACTAAGCACATGAAGCAAGAGGCTCATTAAGCAACACCTCATCCCTCCTTGATAGTATTGGCTTTTCCTAAAGACTCAATGTGATCTTGGATCACTAAAATATAAAATGAAGAGTCTTGAACTTTTGAGCTTGAGCCAATTCTTTGTCCTTAGCGTTTTGAGGGTTCCACTTTCACATCCATGCCATGCCAATTCATGAGCTTTCCTGAAAATAATCATCTTGGAATAGCATTAGCTCAATGAGCTATATGTTGTTATGAATTACCAAAACCACCTAGGGATAGTTGCACTTTCAACTGCCCTGCGTTAGTGCCTCAACAGCCCGCGTGCTCTCAGGACCGACGCCCTGCGCTGGAACCGAATGTGCGGGCGAAGCAGGCAGCTAAAACCAACTACAGAGGAGAAAGCTACAGGGGGCACCATGCAGATCTGGGAGTCTGAATGACCGAGGAAGGAGAACCAAAGTGAGGAAGAGGTCGACCAGTGGAGAAGAGCTGCCTACCAGCATCACCCAGCCCCCCGCGATTGTGTTAAAAAGCCCCCCGGCCATTCCCCCCCCCCCCCACACACACACACACCCCCAGCCCCACAACAATTCAAAAATTTGAAAAACCGCAAGCACGAATATACGACTTTGCACACATACCCGAGCCATCAATTCTGGAACGGCCCCAGCATATGCGTACGACTGCACAAGCTGTTCAAAAGGTAGGCACATATCATAATTTCAGATGACAAAAACAAGCTTCCATCTACAGCAAACCACACAGCGAGCTAGCATGTCGTTTTTTAAACCAAACCACCTCACAGCAAACCCAAATGAGTCCTAAGTAGCTGAAATTAAACATCACTTGAAAAGTTAACAAACCTACAGCACATCCTGAGGCTCAGAAACTAAAACACCGAAATAACAGCTAAAAAATAGCAACCTACGTCCAGTCCCCCAAAGACAGGCACAACTTTTATTAGAATTACAAGCCAACAGTCCTAACAAGCAGAAAACATAATACTCTCGACTGATTCAATCAAAGTTTGCATCATATCATGGAATGGACATCATTCCACTGGTCCGTCGCGAGGCCTCTTCACAAACGGCAACACTGGGTTGAAACAACTTGTTTTCTTGTGCCCAGCCACACCGCAATTGCCACATGTAGGGATTTTGCGGGGTTTCTTAAGAAGGTCCCCCCTGCGGGGGCACGTCGTGCTCTTGTGCCCTTTCTCTCTACAAACAGTGCAAAATCTTGATCGCGCGTATTTGATCTCATATCCAGGCTTGTCCCTCACCGTTGTCGGCCTACCCTTCTGCTTCTTCCTATCAGGGGCCAATAAAGTGGATAATGGATGCCTGGAATCACCTCCCACAGAGACAGATCCAAGGCCACATTCAGTTGAGATGAACATCTCAGAACGCTCATCTTCTTGATGCGCGCCGTCTGCCATCATAGTCATGGTTGGATTGGCTGACTCTCCAACTTGGGTTTGGTCAACCAAACTTTTCCCATCTTTGATCGCTGCCAAAACGGTCAGTTCAGCCTTGCCTGCAATTAAAATGTCCATTGCTCTATCGAATGCATCAACATTGCTGTCACCGAGCTGCACAAACTCGAGTGCTGTCAGGTGTAGTGCAGTATGCCGGTAGGATGACAACCGCGGAGGGCCTTGATCTTTCTGGTAATGGATGAGGTGAAGCGGCAAGTTGTCGCAGGCATCTATTGTCCATCGCTTCATTACATGAAAGCTAGGTATCTTCCGCACCCCCAAATGAAGAAGAACCTAGATGTAAAGACAGGTCGGGTTGTTGGATAACATTCAGACATGAAGATAAAAAGATGGGTCACAAATTTTTTTTCAATTGAAGGAATTCGCATAGAGGTGGTAGAGTCAGGGATAACCTTGATATCATGGCAACAAAGCATCCCCATGTGCTCAAACAAGCCGCATTCGCCTGTGTACCGAGCGCCACCTTCATGGACATCGACAGTATGCATCTCGCGGCACCACTTCTCTCGCTTCTCAGCTTCAATGTGCCGCACATGGTACCTCGTGCCTCGTTCGACTTCCTCGACATCATATCTTACCGCATGGTACAAAGCCTGACCAAACATCTCAAACATCGTCCGGGTGTACACCTGGCTCGCATGCTCTTCCCGAGGAAAATTGTATCGGAGAACTACACCGCCCTGCCAGGAAGCCAGCCGAAACTTGTTAGCAAAAAAGACAGTAACGCACGGTTAAGTTCTGGTCGCACATACCAGCCTTGTTCTCTTCTCTTGGAACCCTTCTTCAGCTTCTCGGTCGAACTGAAACTTGCTGTATTGTTTCACAAATAGGTTCATGGGGCAAGCCGGGGGAATGTAGCCCTTCAACAAATGGTTCGCACTTTCGCTCCTTTGTGTACTAGTTTGCTTCGCACAGAACTTGCCACTAAAATAAGGTTTTGCCCACTTGTGCATAACCTCGAAAATCTGGATCAGGAAGGTGTTGTTGTGGAGCTTGTATCTGTCAAGCAGATCAGCCCAAGCAGCTTCGAACTCATCGACAGTTAGCATTTCATTGACAACCTTGTGCAACGCCGCCCTAAAATCACTCCGTTTCGTGTAATGCGGCCCGAGGTGCTCTTTCGCCTTCCGAAGCACATGCCACTTACACCAGCGGTGTGTGGTACCAGGCATCGTTTGTTCTATATATAGCGACCTCCATAGCCCGCGCTTGATCTGCAAATACCAAATCCTTATCAGGCTTCATACCAAATGCAAAAAAAACATAAATCAGGGGAATGGTGCGGTAGTAAACCAACCTGTTAGTATTGTTTTTGGAGGCCTTCCACCCATCAGTCTAATAAACTCGGTGAATACCCAATTAAAACTCTCAATTGTTTCTTCCCTCATCATGCCCCCCCCATGATGATGCTCTGGAAGTGATTGTTCACCCCCACAAACAACCCGAAAGGCATGTCATATAGATTTGTCTTGTAAGTTGTGTCAAATGTTATGACATCACCGAAATTGTGGTACTGCATCTTGCTTCTACCATTAGTCCACAGCAGGGTTTTTATCTTGCTTTCTTTATCAACCTCAACCACATACGAGAACTCTGGATCATTTGACCCCAGCTCGGAGAATGCATCCATAGTCTTGCGCACATCATCGTCTGCCTGCTCCCTACTAAGCTTTCCACAGAAAGTTCTAAGGCACCTCTTCGTAAATGGCACGTTCTCCATTCTCCCAAACAGACTACCAATGATGTTGTACACCTTCCCCAGATTAACATTGTTCTGCCGCAACTGCTTCACAAGGTCCCTGGTGTACGTGTCAATGCGCCGGTGTGATGGCCAGTGCAGCTTCTCCGCACAAGTCCGAAGGAGTTCATGGTTGTGAGAAGCACGGTTCTCCGATACATACCCCCCCCCGTCATCCATCCGGTGTAGACGCAGCATGGCGGCACAATTGCTCCTCATGGATGAGTTGTTCTCCCTCTCTGGTTTGCCCTGCAATTCATTTCAACAGGAAATTCACCCAAAAAAAATGTCAGCTTCCTTCTGTAGAGAACAAGTTGCACTTTCTCAAAAGCAGGTTAGTATCTTACAGCACAGCCGCATACGATCTCCTGCATACACTTGGTCCCATTGACATTTTGCCTGCTCTTGCCGTAACGAATCCCAAAGCCAACTTCCCACGAATAAAGATTGTAAAATTCATACGCCTATGGCAGAGAATCGAAAATTATGCCAAGCGCGGGGTTGACAACTACATTAGTCCCCCTGTCAGCAAATCCTCTTATGGCAGCCTCTAGTGCCGGCACACGATCAACTACTACCGACCGCTCGTCTGGTCCTTGTGGCCCTCTTGCCCTGCCAACATTAGCAGGAGAACAAGTAAGAAAAACACGAAAGCATGCCGGTATTGGGGATAACTATTTTTCATTTCAATTTTGCATTTTCATTTCATTCATAAAAATCAATAAGTCGTGGCCAGTGTGACGGCAAGTGTAATGAAAACGGGACACCATTCCCCCTGAAACTAACCCCTGCAAGGACACTAGTTTAGTACTACGCAATTTGCGGTTTTCGCGGCAACTAGGTTAACCTGAGCATTACTTGTAACCACCCTCAGCTCATGTCCCCAGCCTTATGTGTTCGTGATAGGAAAATACAAAACCCAGCTAGACTAATGTGCCAATTCGCCGAGGTTGCCCCTACTAGTCTGGATTCAGATTACCGGACCAGTGATCAAAACTACCGCAGGCGCGTTGTCCGGCCAACATCCTGAAAGTGGAACCCAAACTATAACTGAACGGAGTGCGATTGCCAAGGCCATCCACTCCAGCAAGACCGTTGTTGCCTGGGAGCTGCAAATTCGGGAACTTTGTGGTAATATATTGCTATCCTGGCTATGTTTGGCTAAAGGCCTTAATCGTCATACTTTCACGCCTTTTTCATTAATCCCATATAATACGATTTGGCAAAATGATTGGATCTAACTACAGAACCCCCCTCCCCCCCCCAGCATGAGTTGACACCAAGGCATGTACAAAATATACTAAATCAAACCAGATGTTGCAAAGATTGAAATCCGCCAGATAACTAATGCCTAGATGCAAGAATGCCTGGCAATCAATAAAAATGGTTTTCGCACGAGCGTAAGAACATCAACGATATACCTGCGCTTCCAGCCAACTCTGATGGTGGTGCTTGCGGCTGCTCGGGCACAGTGGGGGGAGGACTATACCGAGCCACGTGAGACGACGGGTGGCGCCGACCCAGCGGCGCTCCTGGACGCCACATCGCCTCCACCAGAGCTGAAAGTGGTATAGGACCCGCCGGAGAACTCTACATCAGGAGAACCCCTCTCTGCCCCCCGCTGCGCGCCCCCCTGATCCGGCGGATGGATGTCAGGAGAGAACGCTTGCACGACTGCATCCGAGGAGCCTACGACCAAGGCGGCCGCCGCGGCGACGCCGCCGCCCGAGATGGACGCCCCCAAGCGCCCTCCTGGATCTCTGGCCGCCGACGTCGATCTGCAACACCGGCGAGCGTACCAACATCGTTAGTTGTATACTATATGCTAACTGCAAAAATTATAAAGGAACAGAGATCTCACTCACCCAGATTCTGCGCCGCTCGCCGGCGTCGCCGTTTCGAAAATCGCCATGAGCAGAAAATGACGAACCACGGGGCGCCACCACTGCCTCCGGCTCGTAGCGGTCCTTCGCACAGATGTGAAAAGGAACCCCATGCTAGACGTAGGACAAGGGCCGAACCTGGTCACACTCCACCTAGCCAGGGCCCGCCTGTTAAAATTAATAATGTACCGCCCTGCACGCTCTGAGCGGACTGGCCCCCGCGTACGGCAAAACAGTACGAGGCGACCCCGCCGAAAGCGACGTGTGCGCTGTATTTGCGTGTATCCATCGAATGTATGCCCGTTTAATTACTTTCACGTTTTCTTTGCACACATCACCTCGCGCGCCGCGGCCGTCGATGCGCTGCGTGCATCTGCCGCTGCGTGCAGGAAGGCCGCTCTCGTGTCTGGAAGTCTGAATGGAGCGACCGAGGAGGGGAAGACCGGAAGAGGGAACAGGAACACCAAGCCACCAATGAGTGGAGGGTGAATTATTGGTTCCCTGCGCAAGAGAAATTACTGCTCGGACCCACCAATGAGTGGAGGGTGAATTATTGATGCTGCTGCATGTCTGCTCTGCTTGACTTGCAACTTTGCAAGTCTTCACAGCTC
The DNA here is from genome assembly GCF_003073215.2 of Triticum urartu. Lineage (NCBI taxonomy): Eukaryota > Viridiplantae > Streptophyta > Magnoliopsida > Poales > Poaceae > Triticum > Triticum urartu. The sequence continues at coordinate 96,555,156 of NC_053027.1, read as the reverse complement.
CGACATGACCAAACATTCACATTACCACGTGGAAAAATCATGCCTCTCTACCGTTCAGAAAAGAAAAGGCCCATAGATTGGAGAGGCCCTTATTTCTGCAGCTTGACATGTATTACAGGACGCGTTCCCTGGCAGCCTTCCAAAATAGTAATTTTCTGTCCCCTGTCTAGGATAGGAAAGTACCTGTGGCCCCCGCTCCCGATTCCTCGCACCATCGAAGCCACGGAACTCACGTGATCCTCCCTCCCACGTGTTTCCCTCCTCCACCCCCTGGGCGTCTCCCCACCAAATCGCCCAGCCCCATCTTCTTCCTCTCCCAACCCACAAAGGGACAACTCCCAGATACAGAAAACTCTCCACAATCCTCCAATGGTGGTTGGTTAGGATTGTTCTCCAGGCAATTCCTATTGACTAAGGGTAGAAAAAGCACAGAAAAAGGTCAGATTTAGCCTTTTCACTTTCCCCCCATGATTGGTGTGCCTCTTTCATCCTTGTCCCCTGGGTTACTGAAGAACACAAGCCTTCTTTCCCTTTCCCCATGATCTGCACAAGGCTGCAGTTCGAAAAAATGTGTAAGATATGTACTAGATAAAAAACAGAAATACAAAGTTGCATAGGTGCTGTTAATTGCTGCAAATGTCAGATTTTTGCCCAATTGGCTTTGATGGATTTGTTGTTCTGCTTAATAAGTTGGTAGAAACACAAGTATGTTGCTGGTAAAGCAACTTGCTTGGCCTGTTTTGAGCAACTGTAGATCGTAAGCAAGGTGCGTGTAGATGTTTAGGCAAGCTTCAAGCCCTATTGGGGCAAATCCAGGAGTGTTGTGCCACAACTGGTTGTTTAAAGCAAGTTAAGTGTTATGGTTAGGCAACTTACATGTTAAGATTAAGCAAAAAGGGTGGGGAGTCAATGTAAAAAAGGCTGGTTGAAGGAAAATAATGGTAGGCAAGTTTGAGGGTTTGTTTGGGCAAAATTAGGACAAATGTGAAGCAAGAAATACCGGTATGGGTATTATGAAGCAAAACTCCAGATGTTTTTAGCCAGCTAAGTGCTACTTCCTCCGTATGAAAAAGCTTGTCCCAAACTTGTCTCTCAAATGGATGTATCTAGCACTAACTTGGCGCTAGATACATCCATTTGAGGGACAAGCTTTTTCGGATGGACGGAGTATGTTTTAGGCAACTTACATGTTATGTTTAAGCAAAGGATGAACATGATGTGTAACAAAACTGGTTGCAAGAAAACAATGGTAGGCAAAGTTTTAGGGCTTGTTTTGTGCAAATTCAGTAGTACTGTGAATCAAACATGAAACTGGCATGGGTATTCTTCTGAAGCAAAATTTCATGTGTTTTCGGCAACTTTGGTGATATGTTTAGGCAACTTACATGTCATGATTAAGAAAGAAAGAAATGAATGTAAAAAAAAGATGGTTGAAGAAAAATAAGGTTAGGCAAGAAAGGATTACTACTATGCAACAACTGTTGTCATATAGAGATAGATTTATGGTACCTGGTGTCAGAAATTGACTGAAAGTGACTTGAGCTTGGCCTTGTTGAACAGGTACAAGAAGTTTATTCAGCTTGAAAAGCCTTGCAGGCGATGCCCTGTTCTCTTATTCTAGAAGAAAAATACAACAACAGATGAAACATGTGTATTTCCTGGACAGTTAGGCAACTTGACATCAGAACTTGGGCAAGTTTTGATCAAAAGTGAAGCAACTGTGTATTACCTCGTTAGATCCGGTCTTTTGACATTTTGCTTTTGATGGTTGTTCCACGACAGTGTCTTTCTTAGAATTTCAATCACCATATGTGGAAACACTCGAATTGCTGTTGATGTCCAACAGACGTTTGCCACTGGCAGCAATCTCCTTTCTTCCTCAACGCTGGTACCCAATAAAGGGTGTGCTTCTCTAGCCCTGCAACAAGAACACGCAACAAGTTAAAAGAACACACAACAAGTTTATTGAATCTTTTTTCGGACACACCTCGTGATGATCTTCAATCACATGTGAGGGATCAGCATCACGATTAACTGCATAATGATCTTCTTGAATGCCATTTTTGCTTGGTTCATCCATTAGTTCCTACTACACAAAAAGAAAAAGAGTGCATTCAGATGACTTTCTGGATATCGTCCCTCGGATACTGGCAACTCACATACCAATTCCAGGCAAGTAAACCCAAAAAAACAGGCGAATCGCCTTCCAATGCACACCGAAAAATAATAAAAACATGACTCATCTGAGGCATCTGTTGTTGTTAACGTACCCAGATCATCATGGACAAAATCATCTAAGGCATGTGTTGTCGTTGACATGAGGCGCCTCAAAAATGAAAGCACGTGGCTGTAAAAAACAGGGGGGAGAATACCCCCATTCGGCACCCCCAATTAAAAAAATCCCAATGTAGCAAAACAAGAGATAAAACATACAATGATAATGTGTTGTCACATTTAAACTTCAAGTATAAAATTACCCCAATTATTATGAAATGTTAAGGAAAATAAATGAAGAGCAAGGTTCATGTGTTATTTGAGGCAACTACATACGAAATTTGAGGCAATTATTATGAAAAAATAACAAACACATGGAGACTACTAACCAGTATATGCACCACATATAAAAAATGATTGAAAGGTAGCAACTCGTATTGGGTTTGTAGGCAATTTCCATAGATAATGTAGCAACCTCATCAGCTTGCTAGCCGAATTAAAATAAATAGCGAAAGTCAGGAGCAACTACAACTTGGTTTGTAGGCAATTTGCATACAAGTTTCAGGCAAATAAATGTGGACCTATATTATGCGGAACATCAAGTTGTGTTGTGTCCCATGGACAAATGCTTTAGTTATTGCAGGCAAGTTGTGCTCTAATCTAAGCAAATTGCATACTATATCCAAGCAAACCAGGTTTTCTTTAGAGAAGGGATTAAAAGGCAGCAACTCATACTGGGTTTGTAGACAATTTCCATAGATTCTGCAGCCAACTCATTAGCTTGCTTTCCGAAGAAAATAAAATAGTGGATACAAACAGCCCGTCGACCCATTAAGCAAGTCCAATAGCAGGAACAAGGCAACTACTAACAAAAAAATCATGCAAGTTTGAGCAAGTCCAATAGAAGAAATGAGTATAATAGCTCAATATCATTGTTTTTAAGGCGTCCTGCATTGGACGCTTAGGCGACGCTTAAGCGACAAGGCGCCCGGGCAGCGCCTTACAAATATGCCCGCCTTAGGCGTCGCCTAGGCGCTAGAGCGGGTGGTGCTCGCCTTAGGTCGCCTTACCGCCTTAAAAACAATGCTCAATATAAATCTTGTTTTCCCCGCTTTATTATATGCTGTAATCACTTGGACACAGATAAGCAAATATCTATCAAGTTCTCATACATGACACATGTATAGTGGCTAAAAAAGAATTAGAATGATAACGAAACAACAGATTACTTAATAATGCAGTCTCTTTTTTGCCATGTGTTATGAATATAATCATAGTAGAGAGTTTATACTTGCTACTATCATCTCTCCGAACTATCACAGCAGATCAACCCAAGCCAATGCACCTTGTGCTAAGAAACATCATCACGCATAGGGGAAGCACAATTACAGAAATGGAAGGAGAGAAAGGAAAAAAATACTCCTTTAAATTGCAGCCATCACCAGCAACAATTCAAGAGAAAGGCACCAACACCATCATCCACCTGCTACCTCGGTGCAATTTTTCTGCTCCAGACCTCCAGTTCAAGCTACAGCCAGCACCTGTACACGGTCACAAGTAAAAGTTCAGACATCGGAGCTGGGGCAGCTGTAGGATGCAGCAGGAGATAGCAGTAGGGAGAAGGAGGTGCACCAGCAGCTAGCAGCAGGAGGTCGAGGCCATCCCTGATGTGGCCTGCGGCGAGATGCTTGAGAGGAAGAGGCCCGCTACAACGGCGTCGGTGCCAGCGCCACTGAACGAGGAGCGTGGGGGTGGTGCGCGCTCGCCTTCCTCGTGGAGATGGGTGCGCGCTCGCCTTCGGAGGACGCGAAGGCGGCCAACACGGACACGGCCTTGTCGCGGGAGGCTGGGAGGAGGTCGCCGGAGTCGAGAATCGCGGCGACCGCGAAGACGACGGCAGCAAGGAGCCGACGGATTCGGCGAGCGAAAATCTGGGGCGGGGGAGAAGCCTGTGGATTTGTCACCTTGGCCCCTGACGCCGGCTAGGGAGACAAGCAGGCGCTCGCGGAGTGCGGCGCGGCCGGCGCCGCGGATCGACGAACGCAGCGGTGGATTTGGGAGAAGAAACAGGCATGCGCTTGTGGATGTGAGAGTGTGGGTTTGGTTGGGGCCCACTTCCACTGTGTGTTGTTCGTTTGCGTTTCCCTTCGCTCCGTAAAACCCGACCACGGAACACCTGGCGATCGGGATCCTGATCGGACGGCTCGTAAGGGTGTGTGCTCAAGACCTCTAAATAGCAAAGCTTTGCTTTAAAGAATTTAGGTTGTTGTATAATAATAAGATCAGAATATCAAGAAAATGACATAGTGCACATGACGTGGATACCTTAATTATTGATTAAACTAGTAAGTGACAGTGATTCTTGTTAAGTCTTAGAAAAAGAATAAAACCTTTATTACAGATTAGATGAAATGGCACAGCTTCTCATCCAATAATTGGAAAAGAGAACAACATACACCACTTGTTTACTGTGCATGGTAAAGATTAGATGCCACAGAATTTCAACCTCCTGCTGATTCAGTTGCACCCGGTTTAAGGAAAAGGATGTAGCTGTTCGACAAATAAGTAGGAAAGTAGTTTTGACCTGCTCAAGTCAAACCCAATCTAACCCCTGTAGGCCTGCTACATACATGATGTTGCTGTTGTGGGTAGGTGTGCATAGCTTCTGCATTATCTTTTCTTTATGTATGAATTGATACCGACTAAATGAAACTAGGAAGATAGGACAAGACTTCTGGGGAAATCATTTGACCAAGCTAGCTCGCACGGCATACACCCTGCCAACGCAAGTGAAGGGATGCTGGATGCTGAGAACGTGCACACTTGAAGAGCTAGTCGAGGCCATATGATGATCGCTAACAAATTATTCCATCAACCAACTGCACTGGCCAGTGGCCACTTACTGATCGTAGTTACAACAAATTATTCCATCAACCAACTGTAGTGAGTACTGACCACTTACTGCTGATAGGTATTTTAACTATAACTGCACCTATTCCATCAACCTAATAATGCAAATCAAAATTGTAAGAAAATGCAAAAAAATGTTCAGTAAACACCCCTTCACCTACCTCATGTGCTCTTCTCCAAATCATGTACGCGAATGCGTCCATCACAGATCACATCTCGCGAATCTGCCAACAAAAAATAGGGATCATCACAAGGTGAATTTTCTCTTCTGCCACCAAATGTCAGTACCTCAGGCATAGCAAAACTGGTAGGAGAAATGGTCAGATTAAGTATTAACACATCAACGTCCTCGGAAGTCAAACTTACAAATAAACCACATTAGATATGCAACATCAGCTAACCGTTGAGGTGTTGACCCAAATTTTATTTTCATCACTGCTCACTACAACCAGACCGGATCAAACAAACTAAAGAACAGAGCAGGTTGTTCCTTTCCCGTCTCGCTCTTTCTTCATCAGATAGTTTGGCACTTCATCCTGACAGACAAAAGCTTAAGTCTGTGGTTTCCAAGCTAGATTCTCGAGGAAACCATGCATCCACTCAGTCACTCACACAGGAACGGTTTTCCCGTTCCTTTCTTCGGTTTGGCTCTTGTGCTACTGGTTTGCTTGGATTCTCCCACCAGTTCCTGCACAGACCAGGAGAAGAGCTCCCTACTCCAGCTCCTCACTGGGCTCTCGAGCGATGGCGGCCTCACAGCATCATGGCAAATCGACACTGACTGTTGCACGTGGGAAGGGATCACCTGCAACCAAGATAGGACAGTCACTGATGTTTCGCTGGCATCTCGAGGCCTTAAGGGGTCCATCTCGCCGTTCCTTGGCAACCTCACTGGCCTTTTGCGCCTCAACCTGTCCCAGAACTCGCTGTCCGGTGGGTTGCCACTGGAATTAGTGTCATCCAGCAGCATCCTTGTTCTTGATGTCAGCTTCAACTGCCTGACAGGAGGCCTGAGTGAGTTGCCATCTTCAACCCCTGCACGGCCTCTACAGGTACTGAACATCTCAAGTAACTTTTTTACAGGAAGGTTTCCATCCACAACATGGGAGGTGATGAAGAGCCTGGCCGTGCTTAATGCTAGCACCAACAGTTTCACTGGGCAGATACCCACTACGCCCTGTGTTAGCGCGCCATCTTTTGCTGTGCTTGAACTCAGTTTCAACCAACTCAGTGGAAACATCCCTCCAGGACTCGGTAATTGCTTGGCGTTGAAATTCCTCTGTGCTGGCTACAACAACCTCAATGGGACACTTCCAGATGAACTCTTTAAGGTCAGGTCATTACAGTACATCTCGTTACCTAACAATCGGTTACAAGGAGCGCTAAATGGCATCATCAAACTCACAAATCTTGTCACCCTTGATCTTGGGAAGAATGAGCTCAGTGGAAATATTCCAGATTCCATAGGTGAGCTGAAGGGATTGGAAGAGATCCATTTGGGCCACAACAACATGTCAGGGGAGCTGCCATCAGCTCTCAGCAACTGCACAAATCTCATAACGGTTGACCTCAAGGCAAACCAATTCAGCGGAGAACTTACCAAAGTCAACTTTGTAAGCCTGTCCAAGCTAAGAAAATTAGATCTTGTTTTCAACAACTTCACTGGCACAATTCCAGAAAGCATATACTCCTGCAGCAAGCTGACTGCACTAAGGCTATCTTACAATCATTTCCATGGCCAATTGTCAGAAAAGATAGGCAATCTGAAGTCTCTCCGCTTTCTATCACTTGTTAACCTCTCCCTTACAAATATCACGAGAACACTTAAGATCCTTGAGAGTTCCAGGAGCCTCACCACCCTTTTTATTGGGTTCAACTTCCTGCATGAGACCATGCCAGAGGATGGCATCATTGATGGTTTTGAGAATCTTCAAGTTCTTTCTATGAGTTATTGTTCAATGTCTGGAACAATACCTGATTGGTTATCAAAGGTCACAAATTTGGGGATGTTATTTTTGCAAGGCAATCAACTAACTGGGCCAATACCTGACTGGATTAGCACCCTAAACTTTCTCTTCCATCTAGACATATCAAACAACAGTTTTACAGGGGGAATTTCAACTGCCTTAGCGGAGATGCCAATGCTAAAATCAGATAAGATTGCAGCAAAGGCCTTCTTTGAGCTGCCTGTTTATGTTTTCAGTCCATTTATCCAATACATTAATGCTGGTGCATGTCCGAAAGTGCTTAATCTAGCCGTCAATAAATTCGCTGGTGTGATCCCGGGGGAGATGGGCCAATTAACAGCACTTGTTTCACTTAATTTGAGCTACAACAAATTATCAGGAGAGATCCCAGAACCAATCTGCACCCTCACGAATCTGCAGATGCTCGACTTGTCCAGCAATCATCTTACTGGTACAATTCCGGCCGCACTAAACAATCTGCACTTTCTTTCCAAATTCAACATTTCTAATAATGACTTCGAAGGCCATATTCCAACTGCGGGCCAGCTTAGCACGTTTCCAGATTCTAGCTTTGATGGGAACCCAAAATTGTGTGGTCCTATGATTGCAAACCATTGTGATTCAGCAGAAGCGGGTCCAGAGTTCATCAACACCAGCAAAGAGATTGGCCGTAAAGTCACCTTTGCAATCGCCTTTGGTGCTTTCTTTGCAGTAGGAGTCCTATATGATCAGATGGTCTTAGCCAGATATTTTGGCTAAAACCTTGTAACTGCTATCACTGCCCAAACCGTTACGTGATCTCAAGTAGTTCCCAGTTCAGCAAGACCATGTCAGTGGCTCCAGCCCCAGCAAGAACAACATCCCTTGTAAACCTGCTATCTTGAATTAGTGACGTTTCATTGTTGTACTCCATGTAACAGAAACATGATTAGCAAGTGAGCAACGTTAACAGTGAGCATCATTGTACTCCATGTAACTATTTGTTCAGTATTTACTTTGATTTTTTTTATCAAAGAAGGGCTTCCCCCTTCCGATTTTCATTACTGAAAACCAACATCGACCAAAGTATTTGCCAGTATTTACTTTGATACCTATGCATAGGGTGATGAATGTTTCTTTTGGTAGTTGACCAGAGGACATATAATAAGCAAAATCGCCAACGCGCACATAAGCAATCTGCAGTCTGGCAAACTGAAATCTGTAACTATTTGCAGTCCAGCAATCTGCAGTGAAGGAACCTAAAGCTCGATGCAGAAAAACACGCGCTGAGAGAAAAAATTGTGTAACTATTTGCAGACTCGCTTTGCAGTCTAGCCATCTAACTCCAACCCAGGGTCGCAATTATCCAGAGAGGAAAAAAACGCGCTGAGAGAAAAATTCAGAAATGTCAACGAAGCTAGCACTACGATGTGGAATTAAGCAGCTGCTCCCTGGTTTCCATAATACCTCGGTGAAGGGCTCACGGTACGCCGGGCCTTGGTCGAATCTCCCATCCCCTGCCTGCCTGGCCTCCTCGGACCAACGGAGGCGGGACACGAGCCGCCGCACGCCGCCGTCCTCCAGCGCGCTTAGCGAACCTGGAGCAGCCGGCCCGCCGCCACGCCGGGTCGCCGCGAGTCGCTGCATCCCCCTCGCCGGGGAGCTCCGGGAGGGGGAGGCTTGGTTCGATTTCTGCCTGGCCTCTGGGCTCTGGCCACTGGAAGTGGGACTGCGGGAGCACCAGTGCGGCGGTGCGGCCAAGCCTCGAGACGCCGGCGCACTGAGTTGGGCAGAACTCGACGTTGGGCCTTATGGGTGCAATATTTGGGTTGGCTTGCAGATAACAGTTTGGGCTGGCTTCATCTTGGGCTTCAAATTGGGTGGGCTTAGAGATGCTTCAATGTAGATAAAATTGTACTGCATTCCCCTAAAAAAAGATAAAATTGTACTACATGCCTACAAAAAGATAAAATTATTTCTCAAAAAAAAAGAGATAAATTTGTGCATGTCCCTCAAAAAGGAATAAAATTGGATTCTCCAAAAAGGGACAAAATTGTACGTGCTCTTTTTTTGTGGGAAAGGAACTTTCATACTCAAATAGGATGCTTACAATCAGCAGCTACAATGGTAGCAAAACCTCTAGGCCTCCTTTGGTTTGTTGGAATTTCATAGGAATTCTAGAGGATAAGATTCTTATAGGATTTTTTTTAGAGCCCTTTGGTTCATAGGAATGGATTCCTATTCCTATATAGGATTGGTTCCTATCCTCCACATTTCATAGGAAAATAAAAATGAGCCTAGACTCAATGGAAAATTTCCTTTGGTGTCAACCAAATGACATCTCGTTTCCTATTCCTACTCATAGAATTTGAGATACATGTCATCTCATTTCCTACAAAATTCATATTCCTACGATAATCCTATCCTATGAACCAAATGAAGCCTAGGGCACTAGTAGAAAAAGGGTCAAACATGAAGCACATTAGTGCCGGTTTGAATTTGAGCCGGCACTGCCGGTTCCAACGGCTAGCCGGGCCGCTCTCATTAGTACCGGTTCGTGGCGAACCTTTAGCACCGGTTCGTGCCACGAACCGGTACTAAAGTGAGTGGTGGCAGGATGTTGTCAGTCCGGGGCCCCTACAGCACCTTTAGTACCGGGTCGTATCACGAACCGGTACTAAAGGTCGTCCTACATAGACCCTTCGTCCACTCGAGCTCGCTCTGTTCTTCCCCTTTCTCCTCTCCTCTCTGTTCTTTTTCCTCTTCCTCTCAAGCTCATCACACATTTTGCCCAAGATTAGAAGGCCCGCATCCATTCAAATGATCAAAAAGGTTAGCAACTTTTTCCTTTCATCTCTCATTGCTAGATTAGCTCGTGCAATGCTTTATATAGTGATTGATTTTTGAGTTTAGTAATTTAGGAGGAATTATATATATGTGGTAGTATTTGATTTATATGCAATCTGAGGTCAAAAATAACACTTAGTTTGCATATGTAGGTGTGGTTTACTTAGTACCTTCTAAATCTCCGTCGTAACCACCGTCGATCGCTCGCAACGTCCCGTCGCCGGCACCACCTTGTGGTGAGCCTCTTGTTCATGAAGTTTTATATAAAAAATTGATGTTTGTGTGATTTGGATATATAGTTACTCGTATAATTATCTTACCCATACGTTGTTTGTTATACATAGTGACATGGTTTTGATATCCGTCCCCGTCGGCCCTCGTCCGGGTTATGATTCGGATGTGGTATATTCTCTTTTAAAACTATTCATTGCATTTCATGTTTATGACAAATTATGCCCATCAAGTTGACATAAATATTTGTATGTAGGAGGTAGTTGAACCAGAAATTCCAACCGACCCTATTGTCGAGAGGTTAAATTTAGTTGAAAGAGAAAACGAGGATTTGAAGAAAAAATTGAAAAGAATTGAGGGGAAGAAGATGGAATTGGAGTTGCATGTTGCCGATGTCGTCGATGATCACAAGATTAAGATGGAGAAAATGCGCTTGAAGATTAGAAAGATTAGAAAATATGCCATTCATAGTGAGGCTTGGTATCATTATGCTGTTGGATCAATTGTTACCTCAGTTGCGATCTTGATCGCATTTGTTGTTGCATTTAAATTCTTTAGCTAGAGAGTTATTTGTTTGTTGCATTTAAGTGTTGTATGATCTTTATGTATGAACTTTATGTATTGTATTAATTTGATGTTTTCGGTGCTGTGTATTGAAGATGAGCCGGCAATGGATGTACGATGACCGATGCTCTCCCGAGTTCATTAATGGCGTGCGTACTTTTCTGCTTGCGACTGAGGCAAACAAGCGAGCGGATGGTTTTATGCATTGTCCATGTGCTGGCTGTAAGAATGGTCACAATTACTTTATGTCAAGAACCATTCACGTCCACCTGTTTGAGTCCGGTTTCATGCCCCACTATAATGTTTGGACCAAGCATGGAGAAAGAGGGGTTATGATGGAAGACAATGAAGGAGAAGAGGACGACGACAGCTATCCTGGCCATGGGTTCCCTGAATACGATGATACAACAATGAGGGAAGAAGCTGAGCCGGTAATGCGGGAAGAAGCTGAGCCGGCAATGCGGGAAGAAGCTTAAGAAGAGGCATCGGATGAGCCCGTTGATGATCTAGGTCGGGCTATTGCCGATGCAAAGAGAAACTGTGCAAGTGATTTGGAGAAGAAGAAGTTGCAGCGCATGTTAGAGGATCACAAAAAATTGTTGTACCCGAATTGCGTAGGTGACAAGAAAAAGCTGGGCACCACACTGGAATTGCTGCAATGGAAGGCAGAGAATGGTGTATCTGACAAGGGATTTGGAAAATTGCTAGTAATGATAAAGGATATGCTTCCAAAGGACAACGAATTGCCCGAGAGTACGTACGAAGTAAAGAAGGCTGTCTGCCCTCTAGGGTTAGAGGTGCAGAAGATACATGCATGCCCTAATGATTGCATCCTCTACCGCGGTGAGTACGAGGATTTGAACACTTGCCCGGTATGCGGTGCATTGCGCTATAAGATCAGCCGCGATGACCCTGGTGATGTCGAGGGTGAGCGCCCCAGGAAGAAGATTCCTGCCAAGATGATGTGGTATGCTCCTATAATACCACGGTTGAAACGTTTGTTTCAAAACAAAGAGCATGCCAAGGCGATGCGATGGCACAGAGAAGACCGTAAGAAAGACGGAAAGTTGAGAGTACCCGCTGACGGGTCGCAGTGGAGAAAAATCGAAAGAAAGTACGGGAAGGAGTTTGCAGATGACGCAAGGAATGTATGGTTTGGTCTAAGCGCAGATGGCATTAATCCTTTTGGGGAGCAGAGTAGCAACCATAGCACCTGGCCTGTGACTCTATGTTTATATAACCTTCCTCCTTGGTTGTGCATGAAGCTGAAGTTCATTATGATGCCAGTGCTCATCCAAGGCCCTAAGCAACCCGGCAACGACATTGATGTGTACCTAAGGCCATTAGTTGAAAAACTCTTACAACTATGGAATGGAACAGGTGTACGTGCGTGGGATGAGCACATGGGGGAAGAAGTTGACCTAAAGGTGTTGTTGTTCGTGACCATCAATGATTGGCCTGCTCTCAGTAACCTTTCAGGACAGACAAACAAGGGATACCGCGCATGCACGCACTGTTTAGACGATACCGACAGTATATATTTGGCTAATTGTAAGAAGAATGTGTAGGGACATCGTCGATTTCTTCCGAGCAGGCATCCCGTAAGAAAGAAAGGCAAGCATTTCAAAGGTGAGGCGGATCACCGGACGAAGCCTCGCCACCATACTGGTGCTAATGTACATGATATGGTCAAGGATTTGAAGGTGGTCTTTGGAAAGGGTCCTGGTGGACAACCTGTTCCGAATGACGCTAACGGCCGCGCACCCATGTGAAAGAAGAAATCTATATTTTGGGACCTGCCCTATTGGAAAGACCTAGAGGTCCGCTCTGCAATCGACGTGATGCACGTGACGAAGAATCTTTGTGTGACCCTGCTTGGCTTCTTGGGCGTGTATGGAAAGACAAAAGATACACCTGAGGCACGGGAGGACCAGTAACGTATGCACGGAAAAGACGGCATACATCAGGGTCATGCAAGCTACGCTCTTACCAAAGAAGAGAAGGAAATCTTCTTTAAATGCCTGCTCAGTATTAAGATACCGTCTGACTTCTCGTCGAATATAAAGGGAATAATAAACATGGCAGAGAAAAAGTTCCAGAACCTAAAGTCTCATGACTGCCACGTGATTATGACGCAACTGCTTCCAGTTGCATTGAGGGGGCTTCTACCGGAAAACGTTCGATTAGCCATTGTGAAGCTATGTGCATTTCTCAATGCAATCTCTCAGAAGGTAATCGATCCAGAAATCATACCAATGTTAGAGAATGATTTGGTGCAATGTCTTGTCAGTTTCGAGTTGGTGTTCCCACCATCCTTCTTCAACATCATGACGCACGTCCTAGTTCACCTATGCGAAGAGATTAACGTTTTGGGTCCTGTATTTCTACACAATATGTTCCTCTTTAAGAGGTACATGGGAGTCTTAAAGAAATATGTTCATAACCGTGCTAGGGCAGAAGGAAGCATCTCCAAGGGCCATGAAAATGAGGAGGTCATTGAGTTTTGTATTGACTTTATTCCTGACCTTAAGCCGATTGGTGTTCCTGAATCGCGGCATAAGGGCAGACTGGATGGAAAAGGCACGCTAGGAGGGGAACAAATAATATGTATGGACGGACATTCTCTCACTGAAGCACACTACATAGTTCTACAGAATTCCGCCTTGGTGGCTCCGTATATGGATAAACACAAGAATTTGCTACGCTCCAAACACCCGGAGCGGTCTGATGACTGGATTACACGTGAACAAATCAGGAGTTTCGCCAGCTGGTTGTAGACACGTACCATGCATGACACCTTTATTGAAGATGACCTGTATTTGCTGTCCCAGTTACCATCTTCGAATATAATGACTTTTAAAGGGTACGAGATAAATGGTAATACATTTTACACGATCGCCCAAGATAAGAAGAGCACCAACCAAAACAGTGGTGTCCGCTTTGATGCAGAAACCAAGACGGGAAAGGAAACATATTATAGTTATATACAGGACATATGGGAACTTGACTATCGACGTGGTTTGAAGGTCCCTTTGTTTCGGTGCAAATGGGTCAAAATGAAGAACATATCCATGAAGGTGGCGGACGCCCTTACTTTTACAAATCCCCCCGAGGCAACTTTCCATTGCAACCCGATTCCAGCGGGCTATACTCGTGTCTTGGTTGATGAGGTGGTGGACCAATATTCGGGGCTAGAGCTTGACATTCCTGGAGATGACGATGAGCACACATTAGGAGAGGCCAACCATCGTATCATCCTATGGAGAAAGGATTGCATCATCTTTCGAAGGCCACCGACACCGCGTCATCCGACTCCTCGTCGCAGTCCGCCACCGAGTCAGCAGACTCCCGCTCCTCCAAGTCCACCAACGCGTCAGGCCACTCCTCCTCCAAGTCCGGCACAGCTTCAGGCCACTCCTCCTCCTTCAAGTCCGGCAAAGCGTCAGGCCACTCCTCCTCCAAGTCCTGCACAGCTTCAGGCCACTCCTCCTCCAAGTCCGGCACAGCTTCAGGCCACTCCTCCTCCTCCAACTCAGCCACGTCAGCCGTCTTCGCCGCCTCAGCAATCACGGAAGAGAGTCGCCTCAGCTATGGTGCATAGTGGTACAAGTCGAGGTAGTACTGGAGGTACAGACGGAGGCAAGCAATTTCAATATGGTCCAAGCCTCGCGCCTCTTCCACAGAGGCCTTACGACAAGTCCGAGGAGGAAAACGTAGCCATATCGAAGGCCGAGGTGGAAGCCCATTTTGCACCGAAACCGCCACCGCCGCCAAGGGAGAGAGTGCCTGTGGAAAAGATTGACCACTTCATTCGTATGGCTAGAGCACCAGCTCCCAAGCCTATTGATACAGACTATGAGCGCCACATCAAGAAGTTAAATCGAGCACGTCTACAGAAAGAGGCGAGCTCGAGCTCGAGCAAATCAGCTGGCAAAAGGAGCGGTAAAACCATTCCCCAGCTGGGAGAACAGGCGGCGCAATCAATCCCCCCGCTTGTTGTGCCAACAACACATGAGAGTAGGCGCGCCCAATATTATTGTGGGCAAACCGTTAACGTTCCCGGGGTGGGCGATGTGGTAATAACCGAGGAGCATATTGCGCAGGCTGAATCGATCGGGATCACTGTTGGACAACTCCTCGATATCGAGCCCATGTCTCCGACTAGAGAGGAGGAAATAAAACGGAAATATGCTCGGGGCCAACCTTTGGTCGAGCCAGAGGAAGTCAATAAGCTCCCAACGAGAATGTATGAATTGCATCAATGGTACATGGACATTACCAAGATTTTCAATCGAGAGTCCCTCATGGTGAATGTCAACAAGGAGCATTACTACCATGAGAAAGCTGTGACCGTTGAGTATTCAGAACTATTTCAGCTATACAATAAAGACGCACTCGACAAATCTATCGTCAGTTGCTATTGTCTGTAAGTGGTTTCTTTCTGTAATTTAAGTCTCAAGCTAGCTGTAGTGATCATTTTGATCAATCATTACCTGTAATTATCTTCACTATATTCTTTTCTGTGATATTATGCAGGATGAAGATTTATGAAATGAGAAAAGGTGAACGCTATGGCATTGGGTTCGTTGACCCCAAATACCATTAATGAATACACATGGAAAATAGATCCATATCACGAAAAAAGTGTAGAGAAAAGCATGCTACAGTTCTTCAAGGAACTCAAATACAATGAAGATATACTACTTCCTTACAACTTCCAGTGAGTCACACTGTCTTGTACTACAAATTCTGTTTTTCCCTACTAGCTATAACTACATGTTTTTGCTTACATATGCCCGCTTAATTAAGACATGCAAACGTGTGTGCATGCAGATTTCACTGGATCTTGTTAATCATTAAAATTGATGAAGGAACAGTTGAAGTACTAGACTCACTACTTAAGAAAGCAAGTGACTACACCATCGTGAAGGGGATAGTCAACAGGTAATTTTAATCATTATTAACTATATCTCGGCCTATTTAATTAGTTCGTCATTTCCTGATAATAACTATTTAATAACCCATTTATTCATTTTCTTTGTCGGCGGGCAGGGCTTGGGCAAAGTTCATCAGGGCCACTCCAGGCCCATGGAAACAAAATCTGAAATGGTATCGACCCAAGGTAAGTAATTAAGTAGTACTAGCTAGCTGCCATCTCTTTAATTATCATGCTTGATTAATTATTATCTGATCAAATTTCATTCTCGTAAAGGCCCTGAAGCAGGCGCCGGGGAATGATCTATGTGCATACTACGTTTGCGAGAACATTCGCATGATGGCGTCCGAAAGGAGCAAATCTCAAAGACAGGAATGAGTACGATATCGATTGTCAGAACACTATTCACAATTTTTACACCATTATCGATATCTAGTCACACAACTAATACACATGTATATTGATCTCCTTCTTAACAGTTCAAAGAGGTGCGGGACAAGCTCCTAGCACAGGACCGCATAGAAGCAATTCAAGAGGAAATATCGGGATTTTTGCTCGACCAGGTTATAGATCCCAAAGGAGAATACTATTACTCGCTACCGCCCCCATGAACCACTTCCAATTGTTATCGTGCTCCGAAGGCACCAATTAGCTAGGCTAATGCCACTGGCTCCGAAGGCACCTATGTGTGAATTAATTAATGGTGGTTGTGAGACATTCGATGATATATATATATATATATATATATATATATATTATGATCGGTTCTACTAGAAATTCTATTTATATATATGCATAACGTGTACAATATGTAGTATCGTAAAATACCAGCAAACGAAAAATAATTAAATGGAAAACACAAAATTAAATGAAAAAGAAATCATAAACCCAAACCCCCCCCCCAACCTTTTAATACCGGTTGGTGACACCAACCGGTACTAAAGGTCTCCCTGCCCCCGAAGCTGGCTCGTGCCACGTGGTTGCCCTTTAGCACCGGTTCGTGCTGAACCGATACTAAAGGGGGGGGGGGCTTTAGTGCCTACATTTTAGCGCCGGTTACCAAACCGGCCCTAAAGGGCCTTACGAACCGGTGCTATTGCCCGGTTCTGCACTAGTGGGGTATTGCCAAGCCAGCATAACAATATCCTCGGGGGGATTGCCAGCCAGCATACAATATGATATTGTAGGAGTGTCAACATTTGCATGGCAACTTATCTTAGCCAAACTTATTGTATATGTCCCTTTTGGTCGTCCACAAATGATCAATTTCGATTTTTAAGAAAATGATCGGTTTCTGACAAACTTTTTTCCTACTAATAAAAAATAGGCTTACAAGCTTTGCAAATAGTGCTAGTGTTTTGAGTATACACATAAAAATTCTTTTATTTTACTTTTAAACTAATGAAGTTGGTTCCAAGATATGACACAAGTGTGCATTTACACGCAATGATATACACCCCTATAATATTAAGTGTATATACAAATTGGTTGCCTTGTATTTAGCCCAGCTGAGCTAGAGAAAAGTTGGTATGAACCTTTTCTCGCTAACCTAAGCTAGTTGCACTGTTGTATGAACTTCTGGGAGTTGACCTAGACTAACTCAACTGTACATATCTTAACCTAGAGACCACATATGTGCATGTAGAAGTCAAAAATAATTTAGAATTTCATACCAACTGAGAGATTGAGATTGATGTCTTGTGTTTCCGGCAAGTTGTTTAACTGAGAGATTGATAGCTCTAGTAACAAAAAATGACAAGTCCCGCAATAGATATTGACAAAGCATGACACTCTCAAATGAGCTACCTCAACTAAGCCCAGTCCAACTACTACCTAGAAAAAGAACACATGCCCATTAAAATTACCCCCTTTTTAATAACCTTTTAGAAGTTATACTGATAGGTGTTCTGATCACCAAGTCATACTAAATATATTAAATCCAACAGCGGTCAATTGAAGTAGAGAGAATAAGCTAATTATTTTTACTTTACCTTTTTTATACTAAAATCGCCTTTAGCCAGTGTGCAAAGGGTTCATCTCTCTACTCGAGACCTGCTTTCCCTATCTGAAGTTCATCTTCACCTGTTTTGTCTTTTTACAATGAAATTTTTGATGAGATCACAATCTTCAAAGAAAACGACATGCCCCTCAGCTGACGATCATCTCCTTCCAAGTGGGGAACAATGACTCTCTTGGGTGGACTTTTTGCACAAAGCAATACTAAGAATTTGAGGTGGACTTTTTGTACAAAGCAGTAAGAATTCGAGACCTCCACAAAGTCGTAAAGTGGTACACGTGCAGTCGTAATCTTCAAAGTCTGTTGTCATGTTTTTGTACGTCATAATGATCAGAGTAATTTGTAAGAGAAGATTGCATCCGAGTAGCAGCAAACCTTAATAGCATCGACGCTTGATTTAATAGGAAATGTTATTAGTCACCTGTACAATGATCCATGACATATATGCACTCCATTGAAATACAATGACACTCTACTTGACACAAGATATTATTAGCCACTCGACTACCAGTGAGACATCGGTACTCGACACTCGACTTAACACTGCATATTATTAGCAGCTCAGAAGAAAAAAAATAGGCCGCGTCATAATGACATCACCGAAAATTTCAAACAGAAAATATATAACAAAACTGACAGAATCCGAATGGACAGCTCTTATTTTTTGTTTAGGAAATGGCAGTTTAGTGTGCTTTCGGAATGTACAGTTTCAGGAAACTGTCAAACAAAAATATTCAGAATGGACAGTTCCGTTCGCACGCTCTTTCTTCACTAGACCGTTGCTAGTTTCACCACGACACCGTGCATCCACTATTTTTCACACAACAAGTACACTAAGAATTTTAACACATGGATTCATTTAGCTTGGCTCTGGTGCTGCTGCTCTCTTTGGTCTCTGCGACCAGCTCCTGCACCGAGCTGGAGAAGATCTCCCTTCTCTAGCTCCTCGCCGGGCTCTCTCGGGATGGCGGCCTCACGAGAATCCAGCAGCATTCTATTGAAGTTGAGAGAATAAGCTGGAGCAAATAATTTTGACTTTACCTTTATTTGACTCTGAAATCGCCTCCAGCCACTCTCATTCCATGTCCAAAGGGTTCTTCTCCCTCCTCGAGGCCTTCTTTCTCCTTCTAAAGTCCACCTTCACCCATTTGGTCGTCTTAGTGAGATTTTGGTTGATGTCAAATAATTATAACTCAAAAGAAGAGAATCAGAGATGAGCTTCTACGTAAGTGCTCACAGACACATGCCCGTCAACTGACGATCGTCTCCTTCCAAGTGGGAAACTGTGACTCTGTGAGGTGGACTTTTTGTACAAAGCAATAAGAACTTGAGTAGCTCCGGAGCTCTCACAAAATCCTAAAGTGGAGTACGAGTGCAGTTGCAATCTTCAAAGTCTGCTGTCATGCTTCTGTACGTCACAAACAGAATAATTTGTAACACAGTTCCGTTTGCACGCTCTTTCTTCATTAGGCCATTGCCAGTTTCACCACAATACCGTGCAGCCACTACATTTCATACAACAAGCACACCAAGAATTTTAGCATGCCTCCATTTAGCTTGGCTCTGGTGCTGCTGCTCTATTTGGTCTCTCCCACCAGCTCTTGCATCGAGCAGGAGAAGAGCTCCCTTCTCCAGCTCCTCACCGTGCTATCGTGGAACGGCGGCCTCACGGCGTCATGGCGGCACGACACTGACTGCTGCACATGGGAAGGGATCACCTGCAACCAAGATAGGAAGGTTACTGATGTTTCACTGGCTTCTCGAGGCCTCGAGGGGCCCATCTCGCCGTTCCTTGGCAACCTCACCGGGCTTTTGCGCCTCAACCTGTCCCGGAACTCGCTGTCCGGTGGCTTGCCACTGGAGTTAATATCATCCAGCAGCATCCTTGTTCTTGATGTCAGCTTCAACCGCCTGACAGGAGGCCTGGGTGAGCTGCCATCTTCAACCCCTGTGCGGCCTCTGCAGGTACTCAACATCTCAAGCAACTTGTTTACAGGCAGTTTTCCATCCACAACATGGGAGGCGATGAAGAGCCTGGTCGTTCTTAATGCCAGCAGCAACAGGTTTACTGGTCAGATACCAACTACACCATGTTTTAGCGCCCCATCTTTTGCCGTGCTTGAGCTCAGTTTCAACCAACTCAGTGGAAACATCCCTCCAGGGCTCAGTAATTGCTCGGCGCTGAAATTGCTTGGTGCTGGCTACAACAACCTCAGTGGTACACTTCCAGATGAACTCTTCAAGGTAATCTCGTTAGAGCACCTCTCATTGCCTAACAATAGGTTAGAAGGAGCTCTTGATGGCATCAGCAAGCTCACAAATCTGGTCACCCTTGATCTTGGGGGGAATGAGCTCAGCGGCAATATTCCAGAGTCTATAGGTGATGTGAAGAGATTGGAGGAGCTGCATTTGGAACACAACAACATGTCAGGGGAGCTGCCAGCAGCTCTAAGCAACTGCACAAATCTTGTAACAATTGACCTCCAGGCAAACCAATTTAGCGGAGAACTTACCAAGGTCAACTTCGTAAGTCTGCCCAATCTAAAAAAACTAGATCTTCTTTCCAATAACTTCACCGGCACAGTTCCAGAAAGCATATACTCCTGCAGCAAGCTGACTGCACTACGGCTATCTTACAATCCTTTCCATGGTCAATTGTCAGAAGAAATAGGCAATCTGAAGTCCCTGTCATTCCTATCACTTGCTAATAACTCTCTTACAAATATCACAAGAACACTTCGGATCCTAAGCAGTTCCAGGAGCCTCACCACCCTTTATCTTGGGTTCAACTTCCTGCATGAGACCATGCCAGAGGATGTCAGCATTGATGGTTTCAAGAATCTCCAGGTTCTTTATATAAATCATTGTTCATTGTCTGGAAAAATACCTGATTGGTTATCGAAGCTACCGAATTTGGGGATGCTATTTTTGCAAGGCAATAAACTAACTGGGCCCATACCTGAATGGATCAGCAGCCTAAAATTTCTCTTCTCTCTAGATATATCAAACAACAGCCTTACAGGGGAAATTCCAAGTGCTTTAATGGAGATGCCAATGCTAGAATTAGATAGTACTGCACCAAAGGTATTCTTTGAGCTGCCTGTTTGGAACAAGAACCAATTTCTGCAATACCTCACGCCCAGTGCTTTTCCTAAAGAGCTTAATCTAGCCATGAATAATTTCACTGGTATGATTCCGGAGGAGATCGGTCAGTTACAAGGACTATTTTCACTTAACTTGAGCTCCAACAGATTATCTGGAGAGATACCAGAACAGATCTGCAACCTCACGAACCTGCAGATGCTCGACTTGTCCGGTAATCATCTCACTGGTAAGATTCCAGCTGCATTGAACAATCTGCACTTCCTTTCCAGATTCAACATTTCTAATAATGACCTGGAAGGCACTATTCCAAACGCGGGCCAGTTTAGCACGTTTCCGGATTCTAGCTTTGGTGGAAACCCCAAACTGTGTGGCTCTATGGTTGCAAACCATTGTGGTTCGGCAAAAGCAAGTTCAGTTTCCATTGACCCCATAAAACAGATTGGTAGTGAGGCCATCATCTTTATGACCGCCTTCTGTGTTTTCTTTGTAGTAGGAGTCCTATATGATCAGAAAGTCTTAGCTAGACATTTTGGCTAAAACCATGTAACCGTTATCACTGCTCACAAATGGTTAATATTTGTAAATATCGAGTTTAGAAAATAAGAACATTTGACTCTGCAGTCCAGCAAAGGGAATCTACAGGGAAAGCACACAAGAGGCGCTCCAATGATATCTTATGACAAAAATGCCATTTTTCGTCTCCTTTGTAGCCTCTCCTGCCTAAAGCTGATTAGGTAAAGAACATTTCTTTCCATTCTCTCCTAGCTAAAGCTGATTTAGCAAGAATACTTCTCTTTAGTGATAACCAGAAATAAATCTTGATTTTCAGATGTTTAAATTACCATGTGTAAAGAGCTAACCAGAAGCCTTGCCAATCAGACCAACTTTGTGTCCCTGTTGTTGTCAAGTGCACCCCTGGTGCAGGCTGACTTCATTTCTTCCTACATAAGTAGGGTGTATCGCCCAAAAGCATCCTCCTGAACTGCTAATGTAAATACGTTAGATATATAGACACCGTGGAACCACTAATTTCAGAACAATCATATACAGTTTCATGTCAGAATTATTTTTACTGATTCTCCCACGAGCTAACAGCACGGTGCATAAGAAAGCAAGTAGGCACAAAATCTATTTTTGATTGTGAATATGCATCAAGAAGATCATGTGACAGCAGATGTACCATGGAACCTGAAAATTTTGCATATGTGAGCACCAAATGTCATATAAAAATATCAATCAACTTCAAATACAAAACAAATATGTCCATAAGTTGGGGGATTTCAAGCAGGTCAAGCAAGGTACTGTGGTTGGCTAGAAATGCCTGGTTGAGCTTCCCCTCTTCCAAAATCTGCTGCGCTGACTCGACAATATTAAATTTCGTATCTCCTCTTCCTGCAATAAGCTGCGCTGACTCGACAATGTTAAACTTCATTTCCTACTTCCAACATGGCATGAATCATATATGAATAGAATTGTATTGGGATGGCGTAAAGGCTGTGTCAGGAGATGTGGAAAATTCACCTTCCACTTGCATAATTCGGTTTCCCAGTGTTAGTGAGAGACATTGATTCAACAGACATGATGGCTGGTCGGCGTGCTATTGTGGCTGCGGGCCGGGCTCCTAGCAGCAGCAGCAGCCGGCCATAGCCACCGCTGCCGCAGGCCGCTGGGTCGTTGGCCCCAGGTTGAAGTGCACTGCCACGGGTCAGAGCTTGAAGATGGCGAGGAGGGCGAGCGGCGGTCGGCGGCGTTGGGGGGGATCTGGCCGCTGGGCGACGTGAGACGCCGCCTGCGGGTGAGCCGGGAGCCGCAGCGACGGGGAGAGCCGCCGGTTGTACGGCGACGCGGCGGGGAGGAACGCGGCGACAGATGCGCCGGGTCAGCAGCACCGCCGGAGGGAGAGAGACAGATATGCAGCCGAGGCGATGAAGCAGTTGGACGGAGCTCATCCAAAGGATGGCGACGCGGCCCAAGGTGCCTGGCCCAGAGCTTGGCCCTGGAAGGAGCCTGTCGTACTCACGCCCTGAAGGTGTTTGCGAGAATGTCTCTGTTTGCACTTTGCACAGTATGCCGTGTCGACTGAAGCTTATTTGCAGAACACGATCATTTCATTCCACCGCAGATAAGATCAGTGCCAACCTCAGGAATAAATGGTGGCAATTGTATTAATCATGTCCACCTAGTTACATACTGAAAACAGCTTTCAATCTTGCTGATCAGTATACTCCACCTAGCTACTACATACTGAAAGCGGCTTCAATCTTCTTGCTGATCAATGAGCATCGGAGCGACTAGTCTAGCTAACACTTTAGCCACCTTGTGCTTATAGAGGAAGGTTGGCATGGACAGCTCGCTCGGGTCCGGTGACATGATGAAGGTCGGCATGGGCAGCTCGCTCGGGTCCGGCGACACCATGAATGTCGGGCCAGCGAACAAGGATGCCTCCGAGTCCACCTCCATCTTAGCCAGAGCCTTCGGCTTCTTCTCGGGCCGGTCCATCAACGGAGCGAGGCCAGCGAAGGGTGCCACCACGGTAGGAGGGGTCGGCTTCTTCTCCGACGCCACAGGACCAGCAAAGAGTGTCGCCTCCGAGTCTGCCACCATCTCAGTCGTAGGCTCTGCTTTCTTCTCCGACAGGTCGATCGACGGAGCAGGGCCATCGAAGGATGCCACCACCGAGTCTGCCACCATCTCAGTCATAGGCGTCTCCTTCTTCTCGAACCGGCCGACTGACGGCGCCGGGCCGACGAGGAGTGATGCCTCCGAGGCTGCCACTATCTCGGTCGGAGGCCTCAGCTTCTTCTCGCACCGGTCGACTGATGGCGTACGGTTCGCCGGCCTCTTCCAGTTCTCCCTCGGCATCTCCCCGCGGCCGAAGCGCTCGACGCCGCCGTTCAAAGTCCCGACACGGCGGAGCGTCTTGTCAGTGAGCCAGCTGGAGCTCCGGGAAGCACGTCCGGAAAGGTCGATCTTGTCTCTGATCCAACTTCGGCTCATAGAGGCACGTCCAGGCTGCTGCTTCTTGGTGTCCAGCTCTACACGAGCCGTGTACACCGCCGGAGGAGGCGTCAGGAGGAGGCAGCGCGCCGGGGTAGGTAACGGCGGCGGCAGAGTCGCAGCGACATGGCTAGCCATCTCTGCAAAACAAAGAGCGCAGCAAAGAACAGAGAGACCAAGTGATTGCACAGACAAAACAAGTAATACTAGAACAATTGCGATGCTAAAATTCAAATGATCGGAAAAAAAGGAGAGAAGCTCGCCGGATTCTTTGCTCGCCGTCGCCGGGTTGTTAGGTCGCCGGGAGAACGTCGCGCGTGATCAATCAAGGAGGCGGCTTGCTCGTCGGATCGAAGGAAAAGTGCGATCTATCCCCGCAGCCCGGCTGATATAGATCGACCCCCGAAACCCCGTCGCGTAGAAACCACGCAATCCGAGTTCGACTCGTAACCGCCGCCGCCGCCGCCGCCGCCCGTGGTCCAACCGCCGGAGCCACCAGCGACGCACCGTATCCGGTCTCTCCTCCTCTTCGTCGGTGGCCTGGACCCCACGCCTCGAACTTCTCCAGGGCGTCCC
Organism: Triticum urartu; assembly: GCF_003073215.2. NCBI lineage: Eukaryota > Viridiplantae > Streptophyta > Magnoliopsida > Poales > Poaceae > Triticum > Triticum urartu. Next base: position 96,530,813 of record NC_053027.1, on the reverse strand, counting down.
CCGCGGTGGCGCGTCTGCACCGGCATCCCGCCGCCGGGTGCCATCCTTACCTTACCTCGGCATCGCGACCGTTGTGGGCTTGTGGCCGCGGACCTCTGCTACCGCGCCGGCGCACGAGTCGCAGCTGGAAGAGCCCCGGAGAGGGACCAGAAGTAGCGCAGCGGCGAGATGCCGGCCAGGGTTCTCGCTTTCCTCCTGCGCTGATCGCTGGTCTTCCTCGGCGGCTGCAGCTGACTGCTCCACGGATGGAGCCTCCAACCTTCACAAAGCCAAGCACGCGACGAGATCAGCATCATCCTCGCCTACTTCCTATTCGTGGGATTCCTCGTGGCTATGGACAAAGGTAAGGCAATTGGTGCGTTTGTCAAGTGTTTGATGAAATGCATGAGAAGCAGCTACAGATTGAAGCTACCTCAGCATGAAATTCCTCCATTTCTTTGCTTGCAGGTGTTTCAAATGTTCCATGTGGCCTTGGCATATGGAACAAATTCTGGGAAGTTCCACAACTTCTTGTATCTCTGAATGAAGTTTATCGTCTTGAATCTTCAGAAAACAACTCAATATTTGAAGTGCTACGATAGACATTCATCCAGTGTCCTGTTGCATGCCCACATATTCTCTCTCAGTTACTAACTTGTTTGGACAGACAGATGAATGACAGCCAGCCATTGAATTCCTCCTGGGAAGTTCTGTCACCGATTGGATCTCTGGAAGAAGAGTTTCTTCATCTTGTGCTTTCAGAAAACACTTGTTAGCGGTACTGCAATTATTGTGCCTTCTTTGTATCACCACATATTGTTTGTCCTGTTGAGAGCAGAGTAAATTGCATTTTTGTTGTATTGTCTTGAGAGCAGAGTAAATTGCATTTTTACTGTCTTGTCTTGAGAGCAGAGTAAATTGCATTTTTGCTGTATTGTGGTCATTGTATATGTTGAAAGTTTATTAAGTAACCCTGGCTATTGCTCTTTATTTGCAGCGCTCTGGATACCATCCTCCTGCCGAAATGCAGAGGCTTTTAGGTATATTGAGCATACTGCAGGAAACAAGACGAGATGCCGGAGATTCGAGGGCATGGATGGGTAGAAGATGATGTGGTTTTAATCAACTTTGGGCCGTTTATCCTTCTGGGGAGTTTTGAGACTGTGATATGCCATATTGAGCAGCTACGCGTATCTCTATATACTTGTAGTTTGACTCATAACAATTTGGATAATTTTTGTCCTGTTCCTTGAACAATTGTACACTTTGGCGCCATCTATATACTTGTAGTTTAAGACTGGGATATGCCATATGAGCAGCTATTCATAAATCTACATCATTGTATTTTTTCAATTATGATATTTTGGATAATTGTGTCCTGTTTGTTGAATAATGGGTTGTATATGTGATAGTTTTGACCAACAAGTGTATGTGCTGCTTGGTTATGGGAAGATCTTTATGTCCATTTTTCTGATGAGGTTGCCATATAAGCGGCTATGTATATATCTAGATCATTGTATTCTGAATAATTTTGTCCTGTTCCTGAAACAATTTCACCCTTCGTTGTCATCATTTCCTGGAGTTTTGAGTCTGCACTCTGTGCCACTTGTACTCATTGCTGGTCATGTTTTGTTGTGCTATTAGAGTGATGGTATGGTATAATAGAAATGCATGCATGACCACATAGAGTGGCGGAGCTATGCAAGAAAAGTTGGATGGGCCGGCACAAAGGAAGCCAACTATTTTTACCCACATGACCTAGTTTACTCTCGGTCCTACATTGTATTTGCTATGTGTTGGGCGGGCCATGACCCATTTTCCCAACACATAGCTCCGCCAATGATCACATATATATCACTTCCACGGGCCATTGGCTGTGTAATAATCTAAGTAGTCCAACGTTGTCTTTCTCTGCTGGTTCATCCCTCGCAAAATAGGGAAACAAACTATTTGTGAGCCCCGCAAAAGACGAACTCTTTTTGTTAGAGAAGGAAGATGAAAAACATTGTGTTCAAATAAGTTCTTTTTTATTTCTGATGAATTTTTATAATAGATCTGATTCATTTTTGCAAAAATGTAAGTTTTTTAGGGGATTGTGTTCAAGTAAGTAACTCTATTCCATTCGTTGCATCAGGTACATTTTTTTTTGAGAAAGCCTCATCCCACTTCATTCGACAACAATGGTCAAAGGAATTGTTACAGAATCATGTGCGTAGCCAAGCCACACATGCTCACCAAATCTAGGTACAGAGAAAATTTAGCAAAACTATCTGCTTCATAATTTCTACGTCTAGTCGTACATAAAATGGCATGACTCAAAATCATTTCTTTCTCGCGTTCAAATTCATTATCACCGCACCACTTGTGTTGGAAATATGAGCAATTTACCGAATGATTTTATTAACAGAAATACTAGATAAAGCATGACTAATATAGTAGAGATAAAACAAGTCATGCGTTCGGACAGAGAGAAGGTAAAGAGAATTTCATATATGAACTTGAACTAAACACATCTAGCGTTCGGACAGAGAGAAGGTAAAGAGCATCTGTATATATGAACTTGAACTAAACACATCTAGAACAGACACTAGATGAAATTGCATATATGAAGTAGAACCTAACACATGTAGGACGGAAAGTAGAGCAAAGAACTGTGTCATGACATCTAACAGAAAGAGTAAGAACACGTACGAGATAGCAGCAGTGGAAGTGCTGGACTTGGGGTCGGTGTCCTCGCCTTCCATGTCGTCGAGGAGATCGTGGACGTCGGGGAAGAAGTCGTCGTCGGGGAAGTAGTCGTCGGCGACCGGATCGTCCGTGATGAAGCAGCCAGTAGTCGCGCTGAGCGCTCTCCAAAAACCTTATCACCCTTCTCCCGTACAGGACTCAAAAGGTGCGGTTTCGGAGGCCTACTGTCCCGACCTGCGGTGCACGCCGCAAGCCGGGATGGGGAAGATCGTAGCAGCAACGCAGTGCTCAGGAACTTGTGGCGAGAGGAGGAAGAGGTTCTGGTGCGTCTCTCTGGGAGGAGCGACCTCCCTTTTATAGGCACAAGAGAAGGAGGCGAGAGGGCAACGACGGGAGGCGAAACGAAGAGACGGAGGCGAAGCGAACAGCCAGCAGCCGAAGGGCTGCACCGTTCGCATTCGAACTCCACTTTTGCAAAAATCTTTTCAGCTTCCGTGTGACCTTTCGTATACCCGTAGTGCGTGGCAAAAATTTAGAAATTGGCTCGGCTCATTCCCGCAACCCGCGGCACGTCGTGACGAGGCGTGGCGTGGCGAGGCGGGCGGCGGAGGAGGAGCGCGTGTGGATATCCCTCTTGTTCTCATGCTCATACAAGTGGGGAAAGAACCTCCCTTATAAGGAGGTCCAACTCCCACTCAACTAGCAATGTGGGTGAGGGAGTCCTGGATTAGGGAGTCTCCGGACAGCCGAACTATATCTTTCGGCCTGACTGTTAGACTATGAAGATACAAGATTGAAGACTTCGTCTCGTGTCCGGATGGGACTCTACTTGGCATGGAAGGCAAGCTAGGCAATACAGATATGTATATCTCCTCCTTTGTAACTGACCTTGTGTAACCCTAGCCCTTTCTGGTGTCTATATAAACCGGAGGGTTTTAGTCCATAGGACAACAGACAATCATACCTTAGGCTAGCTTCTAGGGTATAGCATCTCTGATCTCGTGGTAGATCTACTCTTGTACTACCCATATCATCAATATTAATCAAGCAGGACGTAGGGTTTTACCTCCATCAAGAGGGCCCGAACCTGGGTAAAACATCATGTTCCCTGCCTCCTGTTACCATCCGCCTTAGACGCACAGTCCGGGACCCCCTACCCGAGATCCGCCGGTTTTGACACCGACATTGGTGCTTTCATTGAGAGTTCCTCTGTGTCGTCGCCGTTAGGCTTGATGGCTCCTACTATTATCGATAGCGATGCAGTCCAGGGTGAGACTTTCCTCCCCGGACAGATCTTTGTGTTCGGCGGCTTTGCACTGCGGGCCAATTCGCTTGGCCATCTGGAGTAGATTGAAAGCTACGCCCCTGGCCACCAGGTCAGGTTTGGAAGCTTAAACTACACGGCCGATGTCCGCGGAGACTTGATCTTCGACGGATTCGAGCCTCTGCCTTGTGCGTCAGGCAGTCACGATGAGTACGATTTAGCTCTACCATCAGACAGTGTTCAAGAGATCGCACCGGCAGCCGCTCCGACCCTCAATTCGGAGCCAGTTGCGCCGTCCATGGACGGGTGGATGGACCCCGCCACGGAGGCCTTACCCTCAGCGGCGATCGAGCCGAACATCGACCTTACCTTGCACGAGAGCCGTATTGTTAAACTGCCAGATCTTTCTCCAGCCACGGACTCCGAACCGCCTGCGCCCGTTCCTATCGAATCCGATTGAGCGCCGATCATGGATTTTACCTCCGCGGATATCTTTCAGCACTCGCCCTTCGGCGATATACTGAACTCATTAAGGTCTCTCTCCTTGTCAGGAGGATCCTGGCCGAACTATGTCTGGCAGGACTGGGATGCGGACGACGAAGAAATTCGCGGCCCACCCACCACCCACTTAGTAGCCACTGTCGATGAGTTAACCGACATGCTCGACTTTGACTCCGAAGACATCGACAGTATGGAGGACGATGTGGGAGACGAAGAGGAACCACTGCCCGCAGGGCACTGGACAGCCACCTTATCATACGATATATACATGGTGGATACACCCAAAGAAGGCAATGGCGACGAGACAGCGGAGGATGACCCCTCCAAGAAGCAACCCAAGCGCCGACGTCAGCGGCGCCGCTCTAAGTCCCGCCAAAGCAAAAGTGGTGATACCGGCACAGGAGGTAATAACACTCTAGATAGTGCCGAAGACAACAACAACCCCCTCCAGCAAGAGTTAGAGCAGGAGGATGGAGGAGCCAGCCCTCCTGAGAGAGCGGCAGATGGAGAAACTGAGGATGATAATTACATGCCCCCCTCCAAAGACGAGGCAAGCCTCGGCGATGACGAATTTGCCGTGCCAGAGGATCCCGTCGAACAAGAGCGCTTCAAGCGCCGGCTTATGGCCACAACAAATAGCCTTAAGAAAAAGCAGCAGCAGCTTCAAGCTAAACAAGATCTGCTAGCTGACAGATGGACTGAAGTCCTCACGGCCGAGGAATATAAACTCGAGCACCCTCCAAGAGTTACCCAAAATGCAGGTTGCTACCTCGACTGGAGGAAGAAGCATATGACGCGGCTGATCGGCCACCTCGTGGCCGTGATAGAGAGGCATTCCAGCCAAAAGCTCAGCCGGCACCCCGACGCCATTCAAATAAAAAAGCATGGGGAAACACACCAGACCTGCGAGGCGTATTGGAGGACAAAGCAAAACATGCAAGATCGATCTACGGATCACGAGGGCGCGCCACTATGCGAGACGATAAACGTCACGCAGGATACAGTAAAAGTAAATCCGGTCGGGCCGAACACAGCGGGCAAGACCCATTCGAGCTGCGTCGCGATATAGCCCAATACAGAGGCGCCGCACACCCCTTATGCTTCACAGACGAAGTAATGGATCATCAAATCCCAGAAGGTTTCAAACCTGTAAATATTGAATCATACGACGGCACAACAGATCCTGCGGTATGGATCGAGGATTACCTCCTCCACATCCACATGGCCCGTGGTGATGACTTACACGCCATCAAATACCTCCCACTAAAGCTCAAAGGACCAGCGCGGCATTGGCTTAACAGCCTGCCAGCAGAGTCCATTAGCTGTTGGGAAGATCTGGAGGCCGCATTCCTTGACAACTTTCAGGGCACTTATGTGCGACCACCAGACACCGATGACTTGAGCCACATAATTCAGCAGCCAGAAGAATCGCCCAGGCAATTCTGGACTCGGTTCCTAACAAAGAAAAATCAAATCGTCGACTGTCCGGATGCAGAGGCCCTAGAAGCTTTCAAACACAACATCCGCGACGAGTGGCTAGCCCGGCACCTTGGTCAGGAAAAGCCGAAATCTATGGCAGCCCTTACGACACTCATGACCCGCTTTTGTGCGCGAGAAGACAGCTGGCTGGCTCGCAGTAACTGTAGGATCGAAAGTATGTCTAGAGGGGGGTGATTAGACTACTTGACCAAATAAAAATCTAGCCTTTTCCCAATTTTAGTTCTTGGTAGATTTTAGCTATCTTAGCACAAGTCAAGCAATCTCCACACAATTCAAGCAAGCATGCAAAAGAGTATATGAGCAGCGGAAAGTAAAGCATGCAACTTGCAAGAATGTAAAGGGAAGGGTTTGGAGGATTCAAACGCAATTGGAGACATGGATGTTTTTGTCGTGGTTCCGATAGGTGGTGCTATCGTACATCCACGTTGATGGAGACTTCAACCCACGGAGGGTAACGGTTGCGCGAGTCCACGGAGGGCTCCACCCACGAAGGGTCCACGAAGAAGCAACCTTGTCTATTCCATCACGGCCGTCGCCCACGAAGGACTTGCCTCACTAGCGGTAGATCTTCACGAAGTAGGCGATCTCCTTGCCCTTACAAACTCCTTGGTTTAACTCCACAATCTTGTCGGAGGCTCCCAAGTGACACCTAGCCAATCTAGGAGACACCACTCTCCAAGAAGTAACAAATGGTGTGTTGATGATGAACTCCTTGCTCTTATGCTTCAAATGATAGTCTCCCCAACACTCAACTCTCTCTCACAGGATTTGGATTTGGTGGAAAGAAGATTTGAGTAGAAAGCAACTTGGGAAGGCTAGAGATCAAGATTCATATGGTTGGAATGGAATATCTTGACCTCAACACAAGTGTAGGTGGTTCTCTCTCAGAAAATGTGTATTGGAAGTTTAGGTATGTTCTGATGGCTCTCTCCACGAATGAAGAGTGGGTGGAGGGGTATATATAGCCTCCACACAGAATCTAACCGTTACACACAATTTGCCAAACTCGGTGGGACCGAATGGTTAAACTCGGTCGGACCGATTCAGCAAACCTAGTGACCGTTAGGATTTCAGGTGGGACTGAGATGCAACTCGGTAGGATCGATATGGTTAGGGTTAGGGCATAAAGTAATCTCGGTGTGACCGATTACACAAACTCGGTGGGACCGATTTTGGTAATAAGCTAACCAGAGAGTTGGTCAGGTAAACTCGGTGGGACCGATTCGCTCATCTCGGTGAGACCGAAATGTTACAAAAGGGAAACAGAGAGTTTACATTGCAATCTCGGTGGGACCAATTGCTCATCTCGGTAAGACCGAAACGTTACGAAGGGAAACAGAGAGATTACAATCCCATCTCGGTGAGACCGAGATCCCTATCGGTGAGACCGATTTGCCTAGGGTTTGTGGCAGTGGCTATGACATTTGAAACTCGATGGCGCCAGATAGAAAGAATTGGTGGGGCCGAGTTTGACTTTTGGTTTAGGTCATATGTGGATGGGGAGAGTACTTGAGGATTTTGGAGCATATCACTAAGCACTTTGAGCAAGCAAGCCATTAAGCAACACCTCATCCCTCCTTGATAGTATTGGCTTTTCCTATAGACTCAATGTGATCTTGGATCACTAAAATATAAAATGTAGAGTCTTGATCTTGAAGCTTGAGCCAAACTTTTTGTCCTTAGAATTTTGAGGGATCCACTTTCCTCATCCATGCCATGCCATTCATTAAGCTTTTCCTGAAATATTAATCTTGGAATAATGTTAGCTCAATGAGCTATATGTTGTTAGGAATTACCAAAACCACCCAGGGATAGTTGCACTTTTAGTAACAATATGTCAAAAAACCATGGTACTTCGGATACCAAGGACGGCAATAGCAGGTCACGTCGCAACAAACATAAGCGCCGCATTAACAGCGATAATACTGAAGATACGGCAGTCAATGCCATATTCAAAGGCTCTAAACCCGGTTAGCGGAAAAAGCCATTCAAAAGAAGCACTCCGGGCCCGTCCAGTTTGGACCGTATACTCGATCGCTCGTGTCAAATACACGGCACCCCCGACAAGCCAGCCAACCACACCAACAGGGATTGTCGGGTGTTCAAGCAGGCCGACAAGTTAATTGCCGAAAACAAGGACAAGGGGCCACATAGCGATGGCGAGGAGGAGCCCCGGCAGCCACACATCAGAGGACAAAAAAGGTTTCCCCCACAAGTGCGGACAGTGAACATGATATACGCAACCCACATCCCCAAGAGGGAGCGGAAGCTTGCGCTCAGGGACGTATATGCGTTGGAGCCAGTCACCCCAAAGTTCAACCCATGGTCCTCCTATCCGATCACTTTCGATCGCAGGGACCATCCCACTAGTATCCGTCATGGCGGATTCGCCGCACTGGTTCTGGACCCAATCATTGACGGATTTCACCTCATTCGAGTCCTTATGGATGGCGGCAGCAGCCTGAACCTGCTTTATCAGGACACAGTGCGCAAAATGGGTATAGACCCCTCAAGGATCAAACCCACAAAAACGACCTTTAAAGGCGTCATTCCAGGCGTAGAGGCCTATTGCACAGGCTCAATTACACTGGAAGTGGTCTTCGGATCCCCAGATAACTTCCGAAGCGAAGAGTTAATCTTCGATATAGTCCCGTTCCGCAGTGGTTATCATGCACTGCTCGGGCGAACCGCATTTGCGAGATTCAATGCAGTACCACATCACGCATACCTCAAGCTCAATATGCTAGGACCTCGTGGGGTTATTATAGTTAATGGAAACACAGAGCGCTCTCTCCGAATGGAGGAGCACACTGCGGCCTTCGCAGTAGAAGCGCAAAGCAACCTCTCAAGGCAATCCACCAGTTTGACGTTTCAAGACCCGGACACCTTCAAGAGCGCTCGGAGTAATCGGCAACTAGACCGCCTGGCACGATCTGAGCTCGCGTAGCAATGCGGCCCCTGCCCCAGTCCCAGCCAAACGGTGAAATCCGTGCCACGCGTACATAATTACGCATTAGAAATACCATGGGCACAGGTGGGGAGGGGGGCACAACTACGGCACGCTCCAAGACGCGGCCTAAACCGCACTAGGGGCTTCCCGCTTTGTTATTTTTCTCTTTCAGGACTTTAATCTCTGGAAACCTTGTCCGGCAGCATGATTGCCGAACACATGATGCAGCAACCAAGAGAGGCAGAAAGCTACGTCACACCATGGAACTCCTAGGTGGATTACGATAACGAGTGAAATATTTGCTTTAATACTATTCCTTAGCTTGCCCTTGGAAGGGACATAGTCCTACTTTTTGCTTATCGCACTATCTGTATCATTCTGCTTTAACGCACCTCTTTGAATAAACAATGCATAACATTACGACTATTATTGCGTTCTTGTTTTATATATATGTGTTCATTAATGACACCTTGCAACCGTACACTTTGGTACGGCCAACACACCAGGGGCTTAAGTACCCCACAATATGGTGTGAGAAGTCCAAACACTTTCATAAGTGCGGCACCCCGAACTTATAGCATTATATGCATCAGCTCCGAATCATGTCTTTGGTCAAATGTTGGGTTTGCCCGGCTCCTATGTTTTGGTACCTTACATTCCGCTCTATCGGCTAAGGTAGCGCTAGGAGAACTACTTCGATTGTGCCCCGGTTCTGCTGGGCTAAGAACCTCAGTAGAGAAAGCTAAAACTGACTGTCATGATAAGGCGAGAGACTGGTCGCTGTTCGGCGAGGTTTCGAGTCCCTAAAGACTTATGCCGCTTAGAGCGAGGAGCCGGTCCTGTCCGGCTTAAAGGCGTGTATCGCGCCCCGAATTCAGCCTTCCGAATACCAGGGGCTTCGCCGAAATTTAAAATTATAGAATTCTATGGCTAAGTGAGAGTGATAAAGCATTATTAGTCCGGTTGCCTTGTTCGCTGTGCTAAGCACCTCCCTCGAAGGACCCAAAAATGGGAACAAGAGTGCTCAGGTTTATCCCGAACACCCCAGCACTCGCGGCATGGGGGCAGAAGCCGAGGACTAGCCATCTTTCAGATTGGATAAACAGCCAAATAGAAGGTAATATTTAAATTCAAACAAGCGTTACATAGCGCATATGAAACAAGTTTTCATCATATAGGATCACACGAGCAAGTTTACTCAAATATTACATCCTTTGAACATTCGTCCACTACAAGAAGGGCACCCTTCAGGACACCCTCATAATAAATTTTGGGGGTGCGATGCTCCTTGCCCTGCGACGGTCCCTCCTTGATCAGCTTCACGGCGTCTAGCTTGGCCCATTGCACCTTCACGCGGGCGAAAGCCTGGCGTGCACTTTCGATGCAGACAGACCGCTTGACGACCTCTAGCCATGGGCAGGCGTCCACAAGCCGCCTCACCAGGCCGAAGTAGCTGTTCGGAAGAGCGTCGCCAGGCCACAGCCGGACTATAAAGCCCTTCATGGCCTGTTCGGCCGCTTTGTGTAGCTCGACCAGCTGCTTCAGCTGGTCGCTCATAGGCACCGGGTGTTCGGTCCCAGTATACTGAGACCAGAACAGCTTCTCCGTTGAGCTTCCCTCCTCGGCCTGGTAAAACTGTGTGGCATCCGACACGCTGCAGGGCAAATCTGTGAATGCTCCTGGAGAGCTCCGGATTCGGGTAAGTAATAAGTAATTTACTTTCACATGCTTGCTTTGCATATAGAATGCCTTACCGCCGCTATTTTCTTCATCGCGTCAATCTCCCGGAGGGCCTTTTGGGCTTCGGCCTTGGCACTTTTTGCGCTCTCGAGGGTCGCGGCAAGCTCAGACTCTCGCGTCTTCGAGTCAAGCTCCAACGCCTCATGCTTCGTCACGAGAGCCTGGAGCTCTTGCTGCACCTCGCCCACCCGAGCCTCTTGCCTTTCCCGCTCGGTGCGCTCCTTGGCCGCTTTATTTTCGGCCTCAGATAGCGCTTGCCTTAGGGTCGCCACTTCGGTCGTGGCCCCTGGCAAATTCATGATGATCCTGTCATTTTGCAATTGCATTCTTTTTATACATATCCATAAACTAGGTATTACTTACCTTTGTTCTCCTCGAGCTGCCTCTTGGCAAGGCCGAGCTCGTCCTGGGACCCTTTAAGGTCCTGCTTCAGTACGGCAACCTCCGCAGTCAGTGCGGCAGATGCCAGCAGCGAAGCCTGCATATGCATATTGACATACTTATATTAGACTCCTGCGATATTGTTTGATCCTCTGTTCGGCTTTTCTTTGTGAACACCGAACAGAGCATCAGGGGCTACTGTCTATGCGGTAATATTTTTCCTATATTTTAAACACTTACCTCAAAGCCTGTTAGAAGGCTGGCACAGGCTTCAATCAGTTCGCTCTTGGCGGACTGAACCTTCTGGACCACCGCACTCATAATAGTACGGTGCTCCTCGTCGATGGAAGCGCTGCGAAGCGCTTCCAGCAGATTGTCCGACGCCTCTGGATGGGCAGAGGTCACCGGTACAGGCGTCTTGCCCCTCTTGGAAGAAGGCTGCCTGCCCGAGTCCGGAACCACTGGAGGTTCCGGCGCGGTGTTGGGCTGAGGGCCGAACTCGGAGCCCTCAGGGGCCCTGTCCCCTCTGCTCCCGGAGTCCGGAAGGTCGCCTTGAGGTGCCTCCGGAATTGTCTCCCCTCGGCCCGGTGCCTCTTGAGACAATACCTCGGCGTCGTCCGCAGGGTAAGGGGAGGTGGCGGTCGAAAGTGGATCGCTATCCATATCCGACGAGCCCAGGGAGCCGTCCGACGATACATCGATACGGGCTCGTGGCGGCCTGCATAATCATATTCGGCGTTAGGGGAAGCAGTGCAACAGAGGAATGCTATGAGTCACTCTAGTATCTGAATACTTACGACTTCCCCAGGGGCTTGGCCCTGGGCAGCCACTCGTCTTCGCCGTCGGCGGCGGTGGTAGAACTGTCCGGAAGGAGAGTCCTTCCCTTCTTGGACCCTTCGGCCTCCCCAGTTGGGGCGACCTTCCTCTTCTTGTCTCTTCCATCTGGAGGGGAGCATCTTCTTCTGCCTCCTCATCTTCGGGGAGGAGTGTGCCATAGAGTCATCAGATGGTGAGTCCGATGACGCCTGGCATCGGGAACTCTTTCGGGCTCCCTTGGCCTTCTTGGTCTTCTCCGACACCGTATAAGGAGCCGGAGTCAGCATCTTCGCCAGGAGAGCGTCTGCTGGGCCTTCGGGCAAAGGAGCCGGACAATCGATCTGTCCGGCTGTCTCTTGCTAGTCCTGTCAAAGGCACGGGAGCTTAGATCCCGCATAGAATCAAACTATGGAAAACAAGTATCCTGTGAGAGGTAAAACAGCTTACCACGCTGGCTTGGCGCTTCGCGCAGAATCCGCGGTCCTCGGTAGTGGGAGGGGGAACCTCGGCGCTCTTGAATAGCACCTTCCAGGCATCTTCGTGAGTTGTGTCGAAGAGCCTGTTCAGAGTTCGGTGCTGGGCCGGGTCGAACTCCCACAAGTTGAAAGCTCGTTGTTGGCACAGGAGGATCCGGCGGATGAGCATGACCTGGACTATGTTGACAAGTTTGAGCTTCTTGTTCACCATGTTTTGAATACATGTTTGGAGTCCGGTCAGCTCTTCCGAACTACCCCAGGACTGACCCTTCTCTTGCCAGGAGGTGATCCGCGTGGGGATGCTAGATCGGAACTCGGGGCCGCTGCCCATTTAGGGTCACGCGGCTCGGTGATGTAGAACCACCCCGATTGCCACCCCTTTATGGTCTCCATGAAGGAGCCCTCGAGCCATGTGACGTTGGGCATCTTGCCCACCATGGCGCCTCCGCACTCCGCCTGGCGGCCGCTCACTACCTTCGGCTTGACATTGAAGGTCTTCAGCCATAAGCCGAAGTGGGGCTTGATGCGGAGGAAGGCCTCGCACACGACGATAAACGCCGAGATGTTGAGGATGAAGTTCGGGGCCAGATCATGGAAATCTAGGCCGTAGTAGAATATGAGCCCCCGGACGAATGGGTGGAGAGGGAATCCCAGTCCGCGGAGGAAATGGGTAAGGAACACTACCCTCTCATGGGGCCTGGGGGTGGGGATGAGTTGCCCCTCTTCTGGGAGCCGGTGCGCGATGTCGCCGGGCAGGTATCCGGCTCTCCTCAGCTTCTTGATGTGTCCCTCCGTGACGGAGGAGACCATCCACCTGCCTCCGGCTCCGGACATGGTTGGAGAGGGTTGAGGTGGGAAATGCAGACTTGGGCGCTGGAGCTCGAGTGTGCGAAAATGGATGAGCAAAGGAGGAAGAAGGCGTGGATGAAAAGGTAAATCCTTATCCCTTTATATGGGCGGACGAAACTATGCGTCCCCACTAGCCTGGTAAAACTTGCTTATCCCCCAAGCGCCGTAATCGATGGCGTGATTGGGTTACCCACACCCGTATTGATGAGAATCCCGTGATAAGGGGACATGATCTCTGCTTTGACGAGACGTGTCAAAAAACTGCCTCGCGTTATTTGCGGGGCTAGTTAAAGGAAACAGTTCGAATAATCGCCGGGCCATGACATAATGTCGTGTTGCCAAAACAAGTCAGCAAATTAGATTTGCGAAAATATTATTCTCTCTACGGTGGTATGTGGAACTTATTTTGTAGGGTCGGACACTATCCTTGTATTCAAATTCTTCCGTGGTGTATTCGGAGGAGGAACCCGCCTTGCAATGTCGAAAACAATACTGCGCGCCAGACTCATCGTCATTGAAAGCCTGGTTCAGGGGCTACTGAGGGAGTGCTGGATTAGGGGGTCTCCGGACAGCCGGACTGTTAGACTATGAAGATACAAGATTGAAGACTTCGTCTCGTGTCCGGATGGGACTCTACTTGGCGTGGAAGGCAAGCTAGGCAATACGGATATGTATATCTCCTCCTTTGTAACCGACCTTGTGTAACCCTAGCCCTTTCCGGTGTCTATATAAACCGGAGGGTTTTAGTCCGTAGGACAACAAACAATCATACCATAGGCTAGCTTCTAGGGTTTAGCCTCTCTGATCTCGTGGTAGATCTACTCTTGTACTACCCATATCATCAATATTAATCAAGCAGGACGTAGGGTTTTACCTCCATCAAGAGGGCCCGAACCTGGGTAAAACATCGTGTTCCCTGCCTCCTGTTACCATCCGCCTTGGACGCACAGTCCGGGACCCCCTACCCGAGATCCGCCGGTTTTGACACTGACAGTGGGACTAAACTTTAGTAGTATCCATTGCCTTGCACAAATGGGCTAAGTGGGACTCTAGGATTTATTAGGAATTTCTGAAACTGCTATTGGGCTAGGCCCAAAATAGACAAAATTCCAGCAATCCCCCACCAGATCCCAGAGGCACACAAAAATTGCCTTTGGTTCCAAAACACTGTTTTATATACCGGTACTGCAGTGGAGACTGTTAAGTTGAACTTCCACCTAGAACTCTATGCTACACTAGTAAGCAACTGGAACAGTGGACTGGGCCTTGAACTGCAAGTTTTCTACGAATCTAGCTTCACATAAAGTCTTGACCGATACGTGGCTACTGTGGGTCTTCCCCGCGGGTGGAGCTTATACGTCATACTTCGTGACCTTTCATGAGTTTACTAGAGAGAACCCTACTCTCATAGATTGCGACATTTGACAATCATATTCATATAGGTGTGTTCTTCAAAAGATGTTCTACAGGTAACATCTCTGCTTTAATGAGCCACTTAGAACACATTAAGATATATATCAACCTGCCATGCATATTAGGAGAGTATTGCATCTTCATGGAGTGGTATTGTGAATAGTAAGGATACTCTCCTCTTAGTTGACCAACAGCTTGTCTTCCACATCTAATTCACGGGATCTCTGATCACAAAGAATAGGTTACCACTATGAACAACTCATATTGTGGGTCTCATACCCATCTCCCTCGATGCATTATCTATCACATTACGTGATAGACCCTTAGTAAAAGGATCTACCAGATTTTTAGACGTTTGGATATAATCCAATGCAATAACTCCAGAGTTTTTCATTTTCCTGACAGACTTTAACCTTCTCTGAATGTGTCTTGATGACTTCATGTTATCCTTTGAGCTGCTCACTTTTGTGATCACAGTTTGATTATCGCAGTTCATAAGGATACCCGGTACAGGTTTCTCAACAACCGGCAAGTCATTCAAGAGCTGGCGAAGCCAGTCTGCTTCGACCATAGATGTATCTAGTGCTGTGAGTTCTGCTTCCATTGTTGACCTCGTTAAGATGGTCTGCTTGCAAGATTTCCAAGAAACAGCGCCACCTCCATGAGTGAATACATAACCGCTCGTGGCCTTTATCTCATCAGCATATGAGATCCAGTTTGAGTCACTATACCCTTCAAGCAACTTTGGGTGCCTGGTGTAGTGAATTCCATAATTCACAGTGCCTTTCAAATAATGCAAAACTCTCTCTAGAGCTTGCCAATGCACATCTCCTGGTTTTGAGACAAACCGACTTAGTTTGCTAACTGCAAAAGAGATGTCAGGTCTTGTAGCACTGGCTAAGTACATAAGTGAGCCAATAATCTGAGAATATTTCAATTGATCTCTAGCAATTCTTCGATTCTTTCGAAGTAACACACTCACATCATATGGTGTTGGAGAGGGCTTGTAGTCACTATAGCCAAAGCGACTCAATATCTTTTCCACATAGTGAGATTGAAGCAATGTAATCCCACCATCATCGTCTCTCAACAACTTGATGTTCAGAATGACATCAGCCACTCCTAAATCCTTCATCTCAAAACAGCGAGATAGGAAATTCTTGACCTCCTTAATAACATTCAGATTTGTTCCGAAAATCAGTATGTCATCAACATACAAGCAAAGGATAACTCCTCGCCCCCACCATGGCGATAGTACACACATTTGTCAGCTTTGTTTACAACAAAGCCTGCAGCTGTGAAAGTTCTTTCAAACTTCTCACGCCACTGTTTGGGTGCTTGCTTGAGTCCGTACAAAGAATTTAGCAACTTGCACACTTTTCCTTCCTCACCATCTAGTACAAACCCATCTAGTTGTTCCATATAAATTTCCTCGTCCAACTCTCCATTTAGGAAAGCAGTCTTAACATCCATTTGATGAACGAGAAGACCATGTGAGGCAGCTAGTGAAAGTAGAACTCGAATAGTGGTCAGTCGAGCCACAGGTGAGTAAGTATCAAAGAAGTCTTCACCTTCCTTTTGGGTATAACCCTTTGCCACGAGCCGAGCCTTGTACTTTTCAATAGTACCATCAGGCCTAAGCTTCTTCTTGAATACCCATTTGCATCCTATAGGTTTGTACCCATAAGGACGATCAGTTATCTCCCAAGTTTCATTCGCCAAGATGGAACCCATCTCGCTACGAACCGCTTCCTTCCAGTAGTCAGCATCTTCAGATGCATAGGCCTCTGAAATAGAACTGGGAGTGTCATCTATGAGATACACAAGAAAATCATCACCAAAGGACTTTGCAATCCTCTGTCTCTTGCTCTTAGTAGGAACTTCATTGTTCTCCTCCACAGGACTTTCAAAGTGTTCTATCGAAATGGAAGGTTTGGTAATTGTAACTGGTTCCTGATTCGATGAACTAGGCATCTCCTGATTAGATGAGGTAGCCATATCCTTCATGGGAAAGATATCTTCAAAGAAAGTCGCATCATTCGACTCCATGATCGTACCGACATGCATGTCAGGTACCTCAGATTTTACAACCAAGAATCTATAGCCAATGCTATGAAAAGCATATCCCAGGAAAACACAATCCACAGTCTTTGGTCCAAGCTTCCGCTTCTTTGAAATTGGAGCATTGACTTTCGCCAAACAACCCCATGTTCGCAGATAAGAGATTTTTAACCTTTTCTTCTCCCATTCCTCGAATGGAGTTATCTCTTTGTTCTTTGTGGGGACTCGGTTCAGGACATGACATGCTGTCAATATCGCCTCCCCCCACCATGCCTTGGAGAGACCCGATGTGTCTAACATGGCGTTAACCAAATCAGTTAGAGTACGGTTCTTTCTTTCGGCCACCCCATTTGACTGAGGTGAGTAGGGGGCGTCCTCTCATGGATTATACAATGTTCCGCACAAAAAGCATCAAACTCATTGGAAAAATACTCTCCACCACGGCCGTACCTAAGCCTCTTGATTTTTTGATTAAGTTGGTTTTCCACTTCAGCTTTATAGATCTTGAAAAAGTTCAAAGCCTCATCCTTAGATTTCAGAAGATACACACGGCAGTATCTAGTGGAGTCGTCAATTAACGTCATGAAATATTTCTTTCCACCTTTTGTCAAAACACCATTCATTTCATGTAGATCTGAATGTATGAGCTCTAGTGGTGCAAGATTTCTCGTTTCCGCAGTCGTGTGAGACTTACGAGGTTGCTTAGCTTGCACACACACTTGACACTTAGATCCCTTGACAGTGGTGAAACTAGGGATTAAGTTCAACTTTGCTAGTCGCGACATGCAACCAAAGTTAACATGACAAAGACGTGAATGCCACACATTTGATTCACTATTGTTGCAAACATGCTTAACAACTTTATTGCAAACGTCTCATAAGGATAAATGAAACAGACCTCCTGACTCATAGCCTTTACCAACAAAGATTCCATACTTGGATATTACAAATTTATTCGACTCAAAGACAAGCTTGTAGCCATCTCTACACAGAAGGGATCCGCTAACAAGATTTTTATTGACGGAGGGGACATAATGCACGTTCTTCAGCTGCACGATCTTCCCTGAAGTAAACTTCAGATCGACCGTGCCAACACCACGAACAGAAGCACTTGAACCGTTGCCCATCAACACGGTTGAAGTCCCTGCGGTCTGATAAGACGAAAACATGGAAATATCACCGCATACATGCACATTAGCACCCGTGTCAATCAACCAATCAGGAGAATGACATACTGAAAGAATAGTGGGGAATATACCATACCCAGCATCCTTCATGTCAGTGTCTCCAATGACAACATTAGCGGTCTTGCCGCCTTTCCCAGGATGACGCTTGTCATAGCGATTAGGGCAACTAGGAGCCCAATGATCAGTATCCCCACACACATGACAGACACCTTTCTTCTTGTCATTCTTCTTCTTGAAGTTCTTGTGCTGGACAGCCTTGTTCTTCCCATCAAACTTTGCTTTACCATCAAACTTGCCCTTGTTCTTGAACTTGTTGGGCTGGAAGTTCTGCTTCTGTACCACATTGGCACTAGATCCTCCCTCAATACCTCGAGCATGTGTGTCCTTTGCTCTCGCCTTTTCTTCCACATCAAGAGTGCCAATGAGATCCGGAATGGAAAAATCCTGCCTCTTATGCTTCAGTAAGGTAGCAAAGTTCCTCCACGAAGGAGGAAGCTTAGTGATGATACCTCCGGCAACAAACTTGTCCGGTAGCATACAATTGAAGTGCTCAAGTTCTCTAGCAAATGACTGTATCTCATGAGCTTGCTCAACCACGGAGCGCTCTTCAGTCATCCTGTAATCATAGAATTGCTTCAGGATGTACAGCTCAGTGCCTGCATCCGAGACCCCAAACTTGGCCTCGAGTGCGTCCCACATATCTTTTCCATTATCAATTGACGCATAAGCATCAACTATGTTCTCACCAAGAACACTCAAGAGAGCAGCCTTAAACAGAGTATCCATTTTCTGAAACGCTTGTTCCTGTTGGGCATCAAGCTCCCCTTCAGGCTTGCCAAGCGTGGCATCATAGCAACTCATGGTTTGAAACCACAAAACTGCTCTCACGCGCCACCTCTTATAGTGGATACCCTCAAACATAGGAGGTCTCATGGAAGCAGCAAAACCACTTGGGGTAAATTGCCTATAGTAAGGTTTTTGGATTGTTGGAAATATGAGCAATTTACCGAATGATTTTATTAACAGAAATACTAGATAAAGCATGACTAATATAGTAGAGATAAAACAAGTCATGCGTTCGGACAGAGAGAAGGTAAAGAGCATCTGCATATATGAACTTGAACTAAACACATCTAGAATAGACACTAGATGAAGTTGCATATATGAAGTAGAACCTAACACATGTAGGACGGAAAGTAGAGCAAAGAACTGTGTCATGACATCTAACAGAAAGAGTAAGAACACGTACGGGACAACAATAGTGGAAGTGCTGGACTTGGGGTCGGTGTCCTCGCCTGCCATGTCGTCGAGGAGATCGTGGACGTCGGGGAAGAAGTCGTCAGCGGGGAAGTAGTCGTCGGCGACCGGATCGTCCGTGATGAAGCAGCCAGTAGTCGCGCTGAGCGCTCCCCAAAAACCTTATCATCCTTCTCCCGTACAGGACTCAAAAGGTGCGGTTTCGGAGGCCTACTGTCCTGACTTGCGGTGCACGCCGCAAGCTGGGATGGGGAAGATCGTAGCGGCAGCGCAGTGCTCAGGAACTTGTGGCGAGAGGAGGAAGAGGTTCTGGTGCGTCTCCCTGGGAGGAGCGACCTCCCTTTTATAGGCACAAGAGAAGGAGGCGAGAGGGTAGCGACGGGAGGCGAAACGAAGAGATGGAGGCGAAGCGAACAGCCAGCAGCCGAAGGGCTGCACCGTTCGCATTCGAACTCCACTTTCACAAAAATCTTTTCAGCTTCCGTGTGACCTTTCGTATACCTGTAGCGCGTGGCAAAAATTTAGATATCGGCTCATTCCCGCAACCCGCGGCGCGTCGCGTCGAGGCGTGGCGGGCGGCGGAGGAGGAGCGTGTGTGGATATCCCTCTTGTTCTCATGCTCATACAAGTGGGGAAAGAACCTCCCTTATAAGGAGGTCCAACTCCCACTCAACTAGCAATGTGGGACTAAACTTTAGTAGTATCCCTTGCCTTGCACAAATGAGCTAAGTGGACCTTTAGGATTTACTAGGAATTTCTGAAACTGTTATTGGGCTAGGCCCAAAGTAGACAAAATTCCAGCAGCTTGCTCCCCCATGTTGACTTCAATGTCCTTGATTACTGAACTGCTATCAGAAGAGATGAATATGCGCATCATCATAAGATCGTTTACTAAAGCTTAAGCTTCCCTACAAGCCAATACCTCAAGGATTGTCACGTCAGTGATCCATTTATACTAATATAAGATGATCCCATGAATTTTTCATCGTGATACGGGCAGACCACAGGTGGTCACCCTGTTTACTAACAACATCGTCTACATTGATTTTAAGATAGCCTGGTGCATGAGGGAGACCAAGGTAGCCGATCCATTTCATGCATTGTAGCATTAGGTGTCATCTCCTTAGTGATTTGATCAAGTTCATCAATGAAACTTTTGACAAACATTTGGGTGGACATTTGTGGATGAAAAATATTTTCATGAATAGCCTTTCGACTAGCCATCCAAATTGTCCAAAGTGTGACACATACCAGCAAGAAATCCATACGCAATATGCGAACAACCATTCCCTTCCTTTGTTTTGATCATATGCTCCACCACTTCATCTTTTGAGAGGGCCCAAACACATCTGGACGTAGAACAGTTGATCAATGCGTGACTTCAAGAATCCTGGTTACCGCATAAAGGACAGTTATGGGTGACCTCCATGTCTCTATCTCGTAGAATGTCATGTGTCGGCATCGAATGCCTAGCAAGACACCACCAAAAAACCTTAGCTTCATTGGGACAGGTTATTCCAGAGTTTGATCCAATATTTTGATTCGAACCTATTTAAGGAACCTGCCCGGTGGAATAGCCAACCTTCGTGTTCCTGAATAGTTTGAATCAACATGTTATATGCAGAACACACCAAAAAATGCTCTTTCTTCCCACGTGCCCATGATTAAAAAGTCATTGATGTTGTGTATGCACAATGGAATGGAAAATCCTACAAGGCGCACGTTGTGTCAAGCTGTCGAGGCTTCGCGTAGGTTTCACGAGCGAGCGACACGATCTAGGCCGGCCGTTAATTGTTGCAGCGATCCCGGTTTTGCAACCTTCTAGAGGTTCCCAGATAGTTTTTCCGGTTATAGGAACCTTCTAGGAGGTTGCTGAACCTTTTTTTTGTTTATGTTTCCTTTTCCCTCCTTTTTGTTTCGTTTTCCTTCAGTTTTTGTTTTTTCCTTCTTCCAATTGTTTGTTTATATGTTCGTGTTTTAAAACATTATTCACAAAATGTCCGCGTTACCAAAAATCATTCATGTTTTCAAATTTGTTCGGGAGTTTCAACAATGTTTACGTTTGCAAAAAAATGTTTTTCTTTTCAAAAATTGTTCGTAATTTCTAAAAAATGTTCATATTGTTTTCAATTTATTCGGGGGAGTTTCAAAACAAATGTGCGTGTGTAATGCCCACGATGCGGCTATATCTCCCACGTGTCGAAGCACGACTTAGAGGCATAACCGCATTGTAAGCAATGTTGCAAGTGAGGTAATCTTCACACAACCCATGTAATACATAAGGGAAAAAGATACATAGTTGGCTTACATTCGCCACTTCACATAATACATGAATAAAGCATTACATCAACCAGATACAAACAAGGTCCGACTACGGAACCCAAAATAAAAGAAGACTACCCCAAATGCTACACAGATCCCCGATCGTCTCAACTGGGCTCCACTACTGATCAACTGGAATGAAACAACACTACGAACAAGGTCTTCATCGAGCTCCTCCTTGAGCTCGGTTGCGTCACCTGTACGGCATCATTGAGCACCTGCAAAATGGTTTGGAAGTATCTATGAGTCACGAGGACTCAGCAATCTCACACCCTCGCGATCAAGACTATTTAAGCTAATAGGTAGGGTAAAATGTATGAGGTGGAGCTGCAGCAAGCGACTAGCATATTTGGTGGCTAACATACACAAATGAGAGCGAGAAGAGAAGGCAAAAGCACGGTCGAGAATCTATGATCAAGAAGTGATCCTAGAACAACCTACGTCAAGCATAACTCCAACACCGTGTTCACTTCCCGGACACCGCCAAAAAGAGACCATCACGGTAACACACGCAGTTGATGCATTTTAAATAAGTTAAGGTTTCAGGTTTTCTACAACCGGACATTAACAAATTCCCATCTGCCCATAACCGCGGGCATGGCTTTCGAAAGTTCAAATCCCTGCAAGGGTGTCCCAACTTAGTCCATCACAAGCTCTCACGGTCAACGACGGATATTCCTTCTCCCAGGAAGACCCGATCAGGATCGGAATCCCGGTTACAAGACATTTCGACAATGGTAAAACAAGACCAGCAAAGCCACCCGAATGTGCCAACAAATCCCGATAGGAGCTGCACATATCTCGTTCTCAGGGCACACCGGATTGTCCAAGGTTCCGGTAGGCCAGCCCAGAGTTGCCCCTGGTGGCCACCGGCAGCTAACAGGTTGGACCAACACTCAGAGGAGCACTAGCCCGGGGGTTTAAATAAAGATGACCCTTGGGCAGGCCTACCCAAGGGAAAGAAAAGGCTAGGTGGCAAATGGTAAAACCAATGTTGGGTCTTGCTGGAGGAGTTTTATTCAAGGCGAACTGTCATGGGGTTCCCATTATAACCCAACCGTGTAAGGAACACAAAATCCGGGAACATAACACCGATATGACAGAAACTAGGGCGGCAAGAGTGGAATAAAACACCAGGCATAAGGCCGAGCCTTCCACCCTTTACCAAGTATATAGATGCATTAATTAATAAGAGATATTGTGATATCCCAACAAAATAACCATGTTCCAAACATGGAACAAGCTCCAATCTTCACCTACAACTAACAACGCTATAAGAGGGGCTGAGCAAAGCGGTAACATAGCCAAACAACAGTTTGCTAGGACAAGGTGGGTTAGAGGCTTGGCTTAGCAATATGGGAGGCATGATAAGCAAGTGGTAGGTACCGTAGCATAGGCATAGCAAAAGAGCGAGCATCTAGCAAGCAAAGATAGAAGTGATTTCAAGGGTATGGTCATCTTGCCTGAGATCCCACAAGGAAGAAGAACGAGTCCATGAAGAAGACAAATGGACGTAGCCAATGGATCCTCACAAACGCAACGTTATCGGATTACCGAGAAGAAGTACACCGGAAAGAAAGCAAACAACATAGTAAACAAACATCACATAATCATGGCATGATGCACAATCAAGTATGATGCATGTCCGGTTTAATGAGGCATGGCATGGCAAAGTGCACAAACAACCCTACAAATTAAGTGGAGCTCAATATGCAACTCCGTTGCATATTGACGAAACACCACATTCAAGTTATTTCGTTCGATCTCGTTTATGTACCCAACAATATTCAATGTTGTTAACATGGCAAGAGGTGAATCATGATGAAACTATCTATCTAGGAAAGTTTAAATGAGGCCGGAACAACAAAACAACAAGTCCGGAAAAATCCTCATGAGCATATTATAGATTTGGTACTGTTCTGCCCTAAACAATATTTTAGAGTTTTTAAACATGCAAAGTAAAGCCACCATGTTTAACTAGGCATTTTTCCACCCCATTTACATATAAAGTTTATTAAGTTCGGAGCTACGGTTAATTAGTTATGAATTAAAGCATTTTAACATGACATAGGAGCAAATTTAAACAAACAACATTTTAAACATGGATGAAAATGGCATATTATTAATCTACACATAATTCTAAGCATTATATATATAAAGTATTTTAATCCTATGCATGTTTTAGAAGTTATTAAATGCATGAACATGGAGGGGTTTTCTGCAAAACCTACAGTCTCTGATAATTAGCAAAAACCCAGGCGCTGGAAAAAAATACACGGGCCGAAACTAGCTGGGCCAAAGGAAGGGAAAAAAGAGAGGCACTAGGGGGTTTGCCTCACCATGGGCCTTGGCCCGATTGAGGAAGAAGGGCCGGCCTGGGGAACGAAGATCGTTACTGGGCCTCAGTCAATGCGATAACGAGGAACCACTCCTTCGTCCTCTGCTCGACAGAGACAGAACGCGGCACAGAAGGTCAACGGCGAGGCGGCAGCGGGTCTCGGCGCGGCAATAGGTGATGCAGGGGAGTCGACTCGGGCGCTGGTCACTGGTCGTCCTCGTCCTCGAAGCAGCGGGAGTAGGTGCGTGACGGCGCGAGAGGAACTGGGCGGAGGTGAGGAATCCTTGGCGCGAATCCATGGCGGCGCCGAACGCCGGTGACGGGGCGCAGGGGTCCAGGACCCGTGAGGAGAAGAGGGGTGGCCATGGCGTTCCTGGGGCTTGGCCGGCTCGATGAAGATGAGCAGCAGCGGGTAAATGCAGGCGGCGGCTCGCTGCAACGCAGGGACGAGGCGGTGCTGTACTTGGCGCGATCTCCGGTGACACGGGAAAAACGAGGGAGGCCGGAGAACATGCTTGGACGGCGCCGATGCAGGGACGACGCGGGGACGGACTTGGTGCGGCGGAGCTCGGGGCCATGGCGAACGGAGCACCTGCGAAGGGGAAGAGAGAGGTTAGGGACGGGCGAGAGGAGAGGAAGCACGGGAAGGAGTGGGGCGGCACTATTCCTGGAGGACGAGAGAGGAGGCAGGGGCTTCGGGAGAGAGAGGATGATCTCCACTCCTCTGGATCGAAGAGGGAGGAGGAGGCTCTCGACCCAATCGGGATCAAGCGCGGGGTCGATCTGAGAGGGAGAGGTGGGGGTTGCTGGTTGGATCGACGCTGAATACAAGGAAAATGGCGGCGGCGCGGGGAATGGGATGGATGGGACAAGGTGGAGAATTTTTAGGGTTGTCCAAAATGACTAAGGGTGGACTATAAATAGTAAGTCAAATCAGCTTAGGGCGGTTAGGTCTCTCCGATCATAATCGGACGATCGCGAATAAAATAGCTAGGGGGCCCAAATAAGAAAACAGAGACGTTTTGTAGACGTTTGGGGATGATCCGGGTCCAACGGTGACGACTGTCCAGGTCGGGTTCGGGTAAGTCTCGGACACGCGCGAGGGGTCGATGCACTGTGCAAAGAGGGGTAGGCTGGGCCTAGGTGGACTATGGAGAGTGGGTTTGTCTGAGAGAAGAGGGGAGAGATGCAGCCCGGCACGGTTTCCGGAGACCGAAAACGTCCGACGATAAGACCGGCTATAATGCCGCTATAGTTTAACGGTTGGGCTATCAAACGAACTCTGAATGTGATGAAACTTGACAGGCGGTCTATCTACACTATAATAAGACCACACGCCAACTTTTAACCCAATCCGAGAACATTTCCCGGCCACTTATAAAATAATATTTCAGACGTGCCGCGGGCGCGTGCAAGGGTGTCTGGGCTCAGAACGGACAACGGACAGAACTGGGGGAACCCGGACGGATGCAGGTTTTGAAAACATGATGATGCAATGCACATGATGACATGATGAAATTCAACATGCAAGTAAAAGACATGGCAACGTCGGCGAATAACTGGAAGACACCTGGCGCAACGGTCTCGGGCCGTCACAACACTCCACCACTACAAGAGGATCTCGTCCCGAGATCTAGAATGGCACCGGAGGGAAAAGGAAGAGGAAGAGCAGCAGTAAAACTAAGTTGCTTCTTTGACAAACGAGTGAAACCAAAGAACCTTGAAAAGTTGAACAAATTGAAAGAAAGAATGCAACGGGGATAAACGAAGTTGAAAGCACTCCGTTAAGAAAGAGGAATAAGAAAGAACCGATTCGGGTAGTACTCCGGTTGAAAAGAGATGAAAGACTTGATAAGATGAAAGAACTTGAGCAGAGGACAGAACACTCCAGTTAAATGGATAAGCAAAAGAAAGAAACATGATCTTGACAAAACAAGATGATGGGTTGAAAAGAGCAACAACACAATGCCTCCGGAAGAAAGAATAGAAGATAGATAATTGAAATAAAAGAATAGAGAAGAAAATGCCAACTTCTGCCACAAAAGAGTTTGAAAAAGGCATCCTTAGGAGAAGGGTCGAACGGAGTTGTTGGAAAACCAACGACGAAAAGAGTAAGCTTGTAGTGGGCTTCTGGAAAACATCCCAAAATTATGAGGTGAAACTCTGCCACTAACGAAACATTAGATTGGATTTATATCACCAAGGAGATGAGAAACTTATCACCGGGAGGATAGATGAAGAACTTGGATCATAGATAATCACCACAAAGAGCTACATTCCCAATGGAAGGCTTTAGGTGAAAACTATACCAACATAACTCCATGGAAGAAAGTGATGGGTTTAAATACCTCATTCTTGTGAATGAAGAATGATATATTACCACCTCAAAAGATAAGGGAGAACAATTTCACTCCGGATTTCAAGATGAAGAATGCTTGAGCTCCTCTGAAAAGAATCTCAATGAACACTTCGAGAAGGAATTAAATCCTTGATGAAACATCATGTAGAGCCTCCATGAAGAACTCCGGTAAACAAAATGATTATAGAAAGAAAGAGAAGTTGACAACACAAGGTGAATCCTTGCAATGATTTAGATGGAGCTTCGCGATGAGATAATTGAGAGAGCTAGGAACTCCGGGAATAGAAAAGATAAAGCATCTCGAACCGAGTATGTGACATGATGAACCTCCGGGATAAGGAATTGCATTTACTCGATGAAACAAGAATAGGAATTACATTATGCTTATCCTTCACCAATTTAAACTGATGACAAGCAACGGGTTTGGCATACTACTTATTCTCGTAGAAAGGATTAATATAGATATAGCGTAATCTTGAGAAGGTCTTCGACGAACCACCGGTAGGATTGGAACAACGAATAAATTAATATGATAACCATGGAAGAGAATCTTGAGCAAACCACCGTAAGAATTGAAATTGAAAATAGCAAAGTCACAATTCACTGGGAAGAATTTGGGAAATGAATGAAGATACTAGAGGAGATTTACATACAAGTGAACGAAGAGAGCCCGAGCTGATTAGGGGATACTTGAATGAAGCACCGGTAAGATTTGGAGAACGAGAGCTGAAAGCTGAGAATGAATAAATCCGAAATGATGGCCTTCGGAGGCACAAACTGAAAAGACTCCTGAATTGCTCCGGATGGGTGAAAGAATTCTCACAATCGAATACAATTATGGGAGGATGACAACAAGCTAGAATCACGAATATTTAAGAGAATGGAGCAATATTTAAGAGAAAAATCTTCTTCGGTCTTCAAAATCCGAGAATGACGACGAGAAACACCACCATGAATTGTTGAGATACTCCAGGAGAATGAAAAGCGAAGAGGTTGAGCCAACGATGAAAAGAATTTGAAAAATCTTGGAGGAATACATATGACTGATGATGAATCATTCTTACGTCAAACTTCGAAAAGAATTTGGGAGTAACTCCGGGAAAAATTAGAAGAGTCAGGTAAGATCCTGGGAAAAGACCTGTGGGTTATGGGCCCACTCAAAAGAAACACCGTTGAACGATTGCTTGAAAAGAGAGATTGCACCGGTTGAATTAAATGGCTTGAATGAGATAACATTCTCGAAATAAGTTGATTGAATGCGGAGTGGAAACATGAATCTTTGAGATATCTTCAGCACTTCAGAACAAATGAATGGCGAGAAGTGGATGATTAAGAGGTTCACCGGCATGAGAAAGCATTGAAACGAGGAAAGGATATGATCAACACCAAAAGCTTGAATTTAATCCACCGGGAAGAAAATGAGTGAAGAGTGACGAAATTGAAACTCCGTTAGAATCTTCCTGAGAATCACCGGATAAAACATTGTTTGAAAAGAAAGAAGAGACTTCACATCCCTAAAATGGATAACGAATTAAGAAATCGTAGTCCTTGAAGGGAAAAGGGTGGGAGGGTGGGAAAACAAAGGCAACTTAGGAAGGATGAAACAAACACTGTTGAGAGAGAGCTTAGAATAGATCTTGGGGAAAAAATGATAGGATCATCTTGAAGAGCATCACACCGGTTGGAAAGGATTGACATGACAATCTCGATTAATTAGGAAGGATTAGTATTCACATCGGAGTATGAGAACACCGTTTAGGAAAGGTATGGAATCAACACTTGACTTCGAAGAAACTCGAATACCACAACTCAAAACAAAACAAAGGATTGGCTTGCAAAATAAGCCGGAACAAACATATGATAGAGATTTCGTACGAAGTTTTTGTGGTGGGGCCTACACGGGCTCGATCGTACAGCACCATCATGTACAAGGTAGTGCACATGACATACGAAGCGTCCCCGAGTCAGCATAGCCAAGGACTCTTTAAGACACAACGAGACCACTGTAAAACCAACCGTGGATAGGCGGACCACTAGACGTCGAACCCCAATTTCATATCATATATCTGTCGGAAAAGATATCCTAAGAGCTACTTGAATTCCCACTTATAAACTCCCGAAATTTTTCGTTTATGCAATCAGGTGTTGGGGATATAGGGGAAGCATAATATCTCACCCAAAACTAACAAATCCTACATCCAGCTATATCCATCCTTCAACACATAACCAAGAAACCTTCGGAAATCATTTACCTCAACCTTCAAAAAGCATCCGTTATACGAGTTATGGCAATACTCCCGAACTCCCGCCCCAGTACTGGGTGGCGTCGAGGTTATCTCACCAACAACTGCATAAAAGAGATTTTCGATGTCGGCGAAACTCAGGTATTCCAGAACTGCAACGATAAAATTGTGACGACAACACCTCGGAGCTCAACTCCCCGGGACACTGCCACAACCCCTAAATGTCAGGAGGCACCAAGAACAATGTTCTCATCACAAAACCATCAGAACAATTCCAAGATACCCGCGTGATCCTAAAACAATTTAGTGAAATTTGAGAAGAGAAGAGTCAAAACTCTACGTCAGGATGCCTCACCAAAGCGACGAAGGGACTGAGGAGTAAAAAGAATCTTACTCTCCGATATATATATAAACCTAAAAGACTCAAAAAACATTTTTCTAGACTCAACAACGCCAGTGATTCGATCAAGCAGGGGGCTCCTAAGTCGGGGAAGGCTCTGATTACCAACTTGTAACACCCACAATGCGGCTATATCTCCCACATGTCGAAGCGCGGCTTAGAGGCATAACCGCATTGTAAGCAATGTTGCAAGTGAGGTAATCTTCACACAACCCATGTAATACATAAGGGAAAAAGATACATAGTTGGCTTACAATCGCCACTTCACACAATACATGAATAAAGCATTACATCAACCAGATACAAACAAGGTCCGACTACGGAACCCAAAATAAAAGAAGACTACCCCAAATTCTACACAGATCCCCGATCGTCCCAACTGGGCTCCACTACTGATCAACTGGAACGAAACAACACTACGAACAAGGTCTTCATCGAGCTCCTCCTTGAGCTCGGTTGCGTCACCTGTACGGCATCATCGAGCACCAACAAACTGGTTTGGAAGTATCTGTGAGTCACGGGGACTCAGCACTCTCACACCCTCGCGATCAAGACTATATAAACTAATAGGTAGGGTAAAAGGTATGAGGTGGAGCTGCAGCAAGCGACTAGCATATTTGGTGGCTAACATACGCAAATGAGAGCGAGAAGAGAAGGCAAAAGCGCGGTCGAGAATCTATGATCAAGAAGTGATCCTAGAACAACCTACGTCAAGCATAACTCCAACACCGTGTTCACTTCCCGGACACCGCCGGAAAGAGACCATCACGGTAACACACGCGGTTGATGCATTTTAAATAAGTTAAGGTTTCAGGTTTTCTACAACCGGACATTAACAAATTCCCATCTGCCCATAACCGCGGGCACGGCTTTCGAAAGTTCAAATCCCTGCAGGGGTGTCCCAACTTAGCCCATCAGAAGCTCTCACGGTCAACGAAGGATATTCCTTCTCCCAGGAAGACCCGATCAGTCTCGGAATCCCGGTTACAAGACATTTCGACAATGGTAAAACAAGACCAGCAAAGCCACCCGAATGTGCCGACAAATCCCAATAGGAGCTGCACATATCTCGATCTCACGGCACATCGGATTGTCCAAGGTTCCGGTATGCCAGCCCAGAGTTGCCCCTGGTGGCCACTGGCAGCTGACAGGTTGGACCATGATACGTCCATTTTGCATCATGCTTTTATATCGATATTTATTGCATTATGGGCTGTTATTTCACTTTATGTCACAATACTTATAGCTATTCTCTCTTATTTTACAAGGTTTACATAAGGAGGGAGAATGCCGGCAGCTGGAATTCTGGGCTGGAAAAGGAGCAAATATTAGAGACCTATTCTGCGCAACTCCAAAAGTCCTGAAACTCCACGGAACATCTTAAAATAAATAAAGAAAAATCCTCGCCAAAGATGAAGGCCAGGGGGTCCAGACCCTGCTCACAAGGGTGGGGGGCGCGCCCCCTCCTAGGGCGCGCCCCTACCTCGTGGGCCCCCTGGTGGGTCTTCGACGTCCATCTTCTCCTATATGAAGTCTTTCGATGAGAAAAAAAAAGAAGAAACCTTTCGGGGCGAGACTCCGCCGCCACGAGGCGGAACCTTGGCGAAACCAATCTAGAGCTCCGGCAGAGCTGTTCTGCCGGGGATACTTCCCTCCGGGAGGGGGAAATCATCACCATCGTCATCACCAAAGCTTCTCTCATCGGGAGAGGGCAATCTCCATCAACATCTTCACCAGCACCATCTCATCTCCAAACCCTAGTTCATCTCTTGTATCCAATTCTTGTCTCAAAGCCCGGGATTGGTGCTAGTAGGTTGCTAGTAGTGTTGATTACTCCTTGTAGTTGATGCTAGTTGGTTTATTTGGTGGAAGATCATATGTTCAGATCCTATATGCATATTATTACCCCTCTGATTATGAACATGAATATTCTTTGTGAGTAATTACGTTTGTTCCCGAGGACAAGGGAGAAGTCTTGCTATTAGTAGTCATGTGAATTTGGTATTCGTTTGATATTTTGATAAGATGTATGTTGTCTAGCCTCTAGTGGTGTTATGTGAACGTCGACTACATAACACTTCACCATTATTTGGGCCTAGAGGAAGGCATTGGGAAGTAATAATTAGATGATGGGTTGCTAGAGTGACAGAAGCTTAAACCCTAGTTTATGCGTTGCTTCGTAAGGGGCTGATTTGGATCCACATGTTTCATGCTATGGTTAGGTTTACCTTAATACTTTTGTTGTAGTTGCGGATGCTTGTAATAGAGGTTCATCATAAGTGGGATGCTTGTTCAAGTAAGAACAGCACCCAAGCACCGGTCCACCCACATATCAAATTATCAAAGTACCGAACGCGAATCATATGAACGTGATGAAAACTAGCTTGACGATATTCCCATGTGTCCTCGGGAGCGCTTTGCCTATTATAAGAGTTTGTTATGACTTGTCCTTTGCTACAAAAGGATTGGGCCATCTTGCTGCACTTTATTTACTTTTGTTACTTGTTGCTCGTTACCATTTATCTTGTCACAAAACTATCTGTTACCACTTATTTCAGTACTTGCAGAGAATACCTTGCTGAAAACCGCTTATCATTTCCTTCTGCTCCTCGTTGGGTTCGACACTCTTACTTATCGAAAGGACTACGATAGATCCCCTATACTTGTGGGTCATCAAGACTCTTTTCTGGCGCCGTTGCCGGGGAGTGTAGCGCCTTTGGTAGGTGGAATTTGGTAAGGACAAATTTATATAGTGTGCTGAAATTTACTGTCACTTGTTACTATGGAAAGTAATTCTCTGAGGGGCTTGTTCGGGGTATCTTCACCCCGTCCAGTAGAGCAAAGAGTTGCTACTCAACCTACTGAACCTATTGAAAATGAAACTCCTTTTGAATTTCCTTCGGGTATGATGGAAAAACTGCTAGCTAACCCTTTTACAGGTGATGGAATAAAGCATCCTGATGAGCACTTAATATATGTGGATGAAGTTTGTGGATTATTTAAGCTTGCAGGTATACCCGATGATGTTGCTAAGAAGAAGGTCTTCCCTTTATCTTTGAAGGGAGACACATTGATATGGTACAGGCTATGTGATGATATGAGATCATGGAACTATAAAAGATTGAAGCTGGAATTTCATCAAAAGTATTACCCTATGCATCTTGTTCATCGTGATCGCAATTATATATATAATTTATGGCCTCGCAAAGGAGAAAGCATCGCTCAAGCTAGGGGGAGGCTTAAATCAATGTTATATTCATGCCCCAATCATGAGCTCTCGAGAGAAATAATTATGCAAAGTTTTTATGCTCGGCTTTCTGAAAACAATCGCACCATGCTCGATACTTCTTGTGCTGGCTCTTTTATGATGAAGACTATTAAATTTAAATGGAATTTATTGGATAGAATTAAACGCAACTCTGAGGATTGGGACCTCGACGAAGGTAAGGAGTCAGGTATGACTCCGTTGCATATTGACGAAACACCACATTCAAGTTATTTAGTTCGATCTCGTTTATGTACCCAACAATATTCAATGTTGTTAGCATGGCAAGAGGTGAATCATGATGAAACTATCTATCTAGGCAAGTTTAAATGAGGCCGGAACAACAAAACAACAAGTCCGGAAAAAATCTCATGAGCATATTATAGATTTGCTACTATTCTGCCCTAAACAATATTTTAGAGTTGTTAAACATGCAAAGTAAAGCCACCATGTTTAACTAGGCATTTTTCCACCCCATTTACATATAAAGTTTATTAAGTTCGGAGCTACGGTTAATTAGTTATGAATTAAAGCATTTTAACATGACATAGGAGAAAATTTAAACAAACAGCATTTTAAACATTTTAAACATGGATGAAAATGGCATATTATTAATCTACACATAATTCTAAGCATTTTACATATATAAAGTATTTTAATCCGATGCACGGTTTAGAAGTTATTAAATGCATGAAAATGGAAGGGTTCTCTGCAAAACCTACAGTCTCTGATAATTAGCAAAAACCCAGGCGCTGGAAAAAAAATACACGTGCCGAAACTAGCTGGGCCAAAGGAAGGAAAAAAAAGAGAGGTACTAGGGGGTTTGCCTCACCATGGGCCTTGGCCCGATTGAGGAAGAAGGGCCGGCCCGGGGAACGAAGATCGTTGCTGGGCCTCAGTCAATGCGATAACGAGGAACCGCTCCTTCGTCCTCTGCTTGATAGAGACAGAATGCGGCACAAAAGGTCAACGGCGAGGCGGCAGCGGGTCTCGGCGCGGCAACAGGCGATGCAGGGGAGTCGACTCGGGCACTGGTCGCTGGTCGTCCTCGTCCTCGAAGCACCGGGAGTAGGTGCGCGACGGCGTGAGAGGAACCGGGCGGAGGTGAGGAATCCTTGGCGCGAATCCATGGCGGCGCCAGACGCCGGTGACGGGGCGCAGGGGTCCAGGACCCGTGAGGAGAAGAGGGGCGGCCATGGCGTTCCTGGGGCTTGGCCGACTCGATGAAGACGAGCAGCAGCGGGTCAACGCAGGTGGCGGCTCGCTGCAACACAGGGACGAGGCGGCGCTGTACTTGGCGCCATCTCCGGTGACGCGTGGAAAATGAGGGAGGCCGGAGAACATGCTTGGACGGCGCCGGTGCAGGGACGACGCGGGGACGGACTTGGTGCGGCGGAGCTCGGGGCCATGGCGAACAGAGCACCTGCGAATGGGAAGAGAGAGGTCAGGGACGGGCGAGAGGAGAGGAAGCACGGGAAAGAGTGGGGCGACACTGTTCCTGGTGGACGAGAGAGGAGGCAGGGGCTTCGGGAGAGCGAGGAGGATCTCCACTCCTCTGGATCGAAGAGGGAGGAGGAGGCTCTCGATCTAATCGGGATCGAGCGCGGGGTCGATCTGAGAGGGAGAGGTGGGGGTTGCTGGTTGGATCGACGATGAATACAAGGAAAATGGCGGCGGCGTGGGGAATGGGATGGATGGGACAAGGTGGAGAATTTTTAGGGTTGTCCAAAATGACTAAGGGTGGACTATAAATAGTAAGTCAGATCAGCTTAGGGCGGTTAGGTCTCTCCGATCGTAATCGGACGGTCGCGAAAAAAATAGCTAGAGGGCCCAAATAAGAAAACGGAGACGTTTTGTAGACGTTTGAGGATGATCCGGGTCCAACAGTGACAACTGTCCGAGTCGGGTCCGGGTAAGTCTCGGACACGCGCGAGGGGTCGATGCACTGTGCAAAGAGGGGTAGGCTGGGCCTAGGTGGACTGTGGAGAGCGGGTTTGTCTGAGAGAAGAGGGGAGAGATGCAGTCCGGCACGGTTTCCGGAGACCGAAAACGTCCGACGATAAGACCGGCTATAATGCCGCTATAGTTTAACGGTTGAGTTATCAAACGAACTCCGAATGTGATAAAACTTAACAGGCGGTCTATCTACACTATAATAAGACCACACGCCAACTTTCAACCCAATCCGAGAACATTTCCCGGCCACTTATAAAATAATATTTCGGACGTGCCGCGGACGCGTGCAAGGGTGTCTGGGCTCAGAACGGACAACAGACGGAACTGGGGAACCCGGGCGGATGCAGGTTTTGAAAACATGATGATGCAATGCACATGATGACATGATGAAATGCAACACGCAAACAAAAGACATGGCAACGTCGGCGAATAACTGGAAGACACCTAGCGCAACGGTCTTGGGGCGTCACAGCATGTTTCCAAAAAAAACCACGTTTTCATATTTTGTTAATAGTTCCAAAAATGCTCTAATTTCAAAAAATGTTTCTATCTTCAAAAAAATGTTCATATTAATAGAAATGTTTGAGTTATTTCAAAACTTGTTCACAAAATTTGAAAAGTGTGCACATTTTGTGACACATTCATTTTTTTTGAAAAACTGATATTTTTTTTATAAACATGAACAAAAATTGTTCGTGTATTTGAAATTTGTTGCAAATTTAAAAAACTATTCATGTTTCCATAAATTGTTCCCATGTTCAAATTTGATCGGGAGATTTAGAAAAATGCTCATGTTTGCAAAAAATGTTCATCTAAATTTGCTCATAAATTCAAACGATGTTTGGGAATTTCAAAGAAATGTCCGTAAATTTTAAAAAAAATGTTCTCAAAATAAATAAAATGTTCAATTTTTTTGAACAAATTTTCGCATTTTCGGAAAAATGTTTATTTTTTAAAAAAATTATTTTTTAAAGACTTGCTTTTAAGAAACATTTCGAAATTTGAAAGAAAAGTGTTTAAAAGATGCAGTAGCCACAGTACTCCTAAATGTTTTTACTTAGCTACATCATGTCCGTACGAGTAGATAGTTCTTAAAGGAAAGTGCTACTTATGCGTCAACAAAGTTTGTTTGGTCTGTTGGCTAGCATCGTGCGCACGACTGCTGGGTTCGATACCGCACAAGGGCACAACTTTTTTGGGTCTTGATACCATGCTAGAGTGCATACTCACTACTGGGCCGGACCAAGGTGGACTCCCCTGTGCGTTTTTGCTCGACAATACCTCGAAGAGGTCCCTAATGGAAGCCAAATCCTATTCGGCGCCTTAAGCGCCGAATATAGGCCAGCTCGTACAGGGCGCACACCCCACGATCTCACATCGTCGCTATATGGGCCAGCCCTTTTATTTCTGTTTTTAAAGCGCAAAAGCAAAAAAAAAAAAGCAGGTGCGTTAGGAATCGAAATGGGTAGCTGCTGTTTCATCGTACACTACACAAACCAACACGCCACCAAGCCTATTCTACTTATGTGCACCTTTTCTAGTTCTTTTTTTCCTTGTACTTTTCTTTTATCATTTTTCCTTTTTTCGTTTTCTGTTTTCCTTCTTTCCTTTTTCTTTTTTCTTTCTTCCTGGTTCGACACAAAATCGATGAATTTCTCAGATTCGATGAACTTTTTTCAAATTCGATGAACTTTTTTGAAACTTGATGAACTTTTTTGAAACTTGATGAACTTTTTTCAATCTCGATGAACGTTTTTATGAAATTCGATGAACTTTTTTGAAACTCGATGAACTTTTTTCTCAAATTCTATGAACTTTTTTCAAACTTGATGAACTTTTTTTCAAACTCGTTGAACTTTTTTCATATCCATGAACTTTTTTCTCAAATTTGATGAACCTTTTTCAAACTCGATGAACTTTTTTCATATCCATGAACTTTTTTCTCAAATTTGATGAACTTTTTTCAAACTCGATGAACTTTTTTTCAAACTTGATGAACTATTTTCATATCCATGAATTTTTTTATGAAAAGTGATGAACTTGTTTTAAATCTATGAACTTTTTTCAAATTTGTGGTCTTTTTTATGAAAATCGATTAATTTTTTTCAAATTCATGAACTGTTTGAGAATTCATGAACTTTTTTTTTCTCAAAATCGATGAACCTTTTTCAAAATCCGATGAACTTTTAAAAAAATGATGAACTTTTTTGTGAACATTTCTTTGAAGTCCGCGGCCTTTTCATAATCGATGATCTGTTTTTAAAATTTCGCGAATTCTTTGTTCAATTTTTCGTTCCCTTTTTCCAAATAATTTGTACTGCCGCAGGAACTCGGGGTCAAATAAAACTGTTTTCGTACATAACACGCCAATGTTGTCATGGTGCAGTGGTTGAAGCCCCAACTACATGAGCAAAAGCACGTGGGTTCGAATCTCTCCCTAATGGAATGCCCAAGATCAACTCTGCATCCATTGAAAGAAACGTTTGATTCCCCAAATCCTCCTTCAGGTAGATACCATGTGGCCCATAAAAGAAATGCACACACGTGGAGCCTTATCAGCCAATTATGCCAGTTTTGACCCACCATGCAGAGAATGGCCCAGGGTGGACTCCCCTATGCGTTTGCTCGACAATACGTCGCAGAACACGACACATAGGAGGTCCCCAATGGAATGCCCAAAATCCTCCTTCCAGGTAGATACCATGTGGCCCATAAAAGAAATGCACACACTTATGGCCTTATCAGCCAATTGTGCCAGTTTTGGTCCACCATGCAGAGAATATATGTGGCGTCGTGGGGGCCTTGCTCATACGTTTTTGTATCTTTTTTCCCACTAGTTTTGCGAAGGTTTTGGAGCATTTTTTATTTTTAAAACCCTAAACCCTTGGGGAAATCTGGGAACGGTTTTGAAATCCGAGACTTAAATTCATGAATATTTTTTGAATTCAGGAACATTAGTAAATATTACCCCCCAATATTGCAGATAAATGAGGAGCAAAAAGAGGCATTGATGTTGGGGACAAAACTTGTCGAGCATGTAGCAAGTGAGATATACAAGGCGTCGCATGGATGGAGATATGGTGTCCGCGAGCTTGGTGTCTAAAGATCGAAGATGAAGCTTTGTTTATGTTCATGCTGGAAGCTGCTTGTAGTGTTTGTTTGGCTCCCAGTTTACCGAAAAGGGTTTCCCCCCGCTTTGTATTACAAAGCAACAACACCGATACAACCAACGATGCTTATGTTTTCATGATGTAAAGTGAGATGTACAAGGCGTCGCATGGATGGAGATATGGTGTCCGCGAGCTTGGTGTCTAAAGATCGAAGATAAGGCCATAAGGGCTCCCAATTTCACCCTTATCTTTTGGTGATGTATATAAACTATGCTTTCGCTGTCGTCGGTTTCCCCGCTTGGCTTTGCTGGGGCTAGTCTAGCTTTTGGGTTCATCTTGTCCTCAGGCTATTTGATGTAATGGATGTTAAAACACTGGATGCTGCTGTTTTCTTTTATTCTTTAGTTTGTTATATTAGGAGAACCATATGGGTTCATCAATGGAAATCGGAGGGGAGGCCCCTCTTATGCTAAATAGAAGCACCGGCTGCACCACGCCGATTGTCTTGTCAGACATGCTGGCTCCTATTAATGGCGAGTGGGCGAGATCGGCAGAGGACCTAGCAATCTAGCATAGAGGAGTTTAATCTTTCAATTGCACATTTTTGAAAGATATATTTCACTCTTTTAAAATAAACTTCCACACAACTTTCACAAATTTGATATTTCAATTTGATATTGTTTTCATTTTCAAAACCCACATTTCACTTTTCACTGCTTGTTTCACAAAAAATCACACCTATTTCAATTGAACATGTTTTAAAATAACATATTTCACTCTTTTGAAAAAAACTGTTACACATTTTCAAATAATCAATTTCACAAATTGACATTTCAGTTTCACATTTGGGGTAAATAGGTTTCGAGTGAAATAGGTTGGTTTCACATTTTTCTAGCGAAAAAGAGGTTAGTTTTACATTTTTCTAGTGAAATAGGTTTGTTTCACAGATGGAATGTGAAATCAAAAATTAAACGTGTTTCAAATGTACCAAGGATTGACCTTATTCTGAAGGTCTTGGCGCATGGAGTTCAAATATATATATAAAATCATAAACATATTTTTTGTTTAAGAGAGATACGAATCATCCAAAATATGATAAAGAAAAATAAAGTGATGGATTTTAGAGAGAGAGAGAGAGAGAGAGAGAGAGAAGGAGAGTATGTGCCTCAGTCAAAAAAGAGAGAAAGATGTGTACTATGCATGTGTCCTTTTTCCTGACTATGATAGAAGCCGCGCACTGATTTGACTTGAAATACGTACAAGGTGAAATGTGCAACACATGTATATACAGGGGACCCCAATCGCACAGGTCTTAGAGAAAATGAATGATGAAAGATGTACTGCTAGGTAATCCGCGCCGCCGGAGTCAGTTTCCTCTAGGGTTTCCCTAGAGTCCACCTCTTCCTTCGGCGGGCGCCGCCGGAGTCCACCCAACAAACCTAACGTCGCGATCGGCGTTCTTGACCGGCGAATCGCAAGGCCAGGCCCTCGGGAACCACCCCGTGGTGTTGCATGGCAGACCTGGTAACTCAAGAAGATGGGGGCGGTAAGAAGGGAGGAAAAGTCGAAGTAGGGTTTAGAGCAGATGAGGGGTTTGATGTAGGGAAACGGAGGGAGGATGGGGCATCTTTGGGTGCGGTAGCAGGCGGATCCACGGAGAAGACGGGGCCGGAGGATGAAAATCCAGATCGGGAGGAGTTTGCTAGTGGATGGGATCAATTTGGTCCAGATCCAGAGTTGGAAGACGTCTTTGAGGGGTTGAATCTTCATGGCGAGGAAGAGGAGGATCTAGACCTATCTGGGGAGGTTGATGAATTGATCAAGGATGTCCGCTGGTTATGCTCGTTTCGGGTTCATACCATGAGGCCGTTTAGTCACGCGGCTTTGCTGAATTCAATGAGGAATGCATGGGCTTGTGCCCAAGGAGTCACTTTCAACATTAAAGGGCCGAACTTGTTCTTGGCTCAGTGTCACTGCTTGGGTGATTGGAAACGTGTCATGGAGGGAGGGCCTTGGCAATTTCGACGAGATCCGGTTGTCATAGTGGAATATGATGGTTTCACTACTGTTTCTGATTATGCTTTGGTTATGTACCCGCTATGGGCGAGGATCAAAGGACTGCCGGATGGTCTTACAAGAAAGAGGGAGTTAGCAGAGAAGGTAGCCAAAAAAGTGGGAGAGCCGCCGTTCACGGTGGTAGTTAATGAAGGGAGGATTAACCCGTCTAGCCATCTAAGGGTTAGGGTGTTTGTGAATGTCCAGAAACCATTGGTGAGGTTTGTTCGTATTACTCTCAAGGAGATGAAAAGGTACCCTGTTACTTATGAGAAGCTGCCCGATTTCTGCTTCTTTTGTGGTTGTATGGGGCATGTGGTAGAGGAATGCGGGGACGGTATCCATGATCCCGCAGGGTGTGAGTGGGGGGATTGGTTGCATTGGAGCAGCGAGCCGGTTATGCCAGGCGGTGGTGGGGGGCGAGGAAGAGGCCGGACGGCAACAGGTGAGGGGTTGGGAGGTGTGAGGTGGGCTGGTAGAGGAGGAGGGAGAGGTGCCGGGGGTCCAGGAAGTAGGGGTGGAGAGGAAGTGCAGCAAGCGAGGAAGGAAGATGAAGATGGGCGTAGGACGGATGTGGTGGTGAATGCAAACCCAGGGAATATAAATATTGGTGATGATGAGAATCGTTCGGCCCGTAAGAGGCTCATGGGGGCGGATGGAGTTGTTATGGTGCGAGGGCAACCAGTGCCAAACCTAGCTGGCAAAGTCCCAAGTACGGTCCTGTTGCTTGAAGGAGGGAATGATACAGGGACAAATGCGCAGCCCTCGACGTCTACGCCGGGTAAGGCGCCCATTGTGAAGAGAAGGAAGCAAGGGGAAGAGGGAGATGATGGTGATACAACAATGACTGAAGAGGCGGCCTCCTTCGAGGAGGACCGCCGAGCCCAATGAATGTCTTAAGTTGGAACTGCCGGGGAGGGGGAATACCCGGACAGTTCGTGAGCTAGCGACTATATGTCAGTCGCATTCCCCCAGTCTGGTGTTTTTGTGTGAAACAAGACAGAAGGCAGAAAAAATGAAAAAAGGTGCGAGGAAGAATTGGGTTGAGGGGTTTTGCCGGAGTTGATAGTAATGGTATGAGTGGTGGTCTGGCGTTGTTTTGGCATGAGAGTTATGAAGTGGAAATTCTGGACAAGGAGGAGCACTATATTGATGCACTTGTCCGTGTTCAGGAAGGGGCAGTTCAGTGGCGGATTACATGTGTCTATGGTGAACCACGAGTTGAGAATAGGCACATTATGTGGACGAAACTAGCGCACTTAAAAACCATGAACGACCTGCCTTGGCTTGTTGTCGGTGATTTCAATGAGTGCATGTGGGATTTTGAGCATCTGTCTACCTCACAGCGTGGCGAGTCACAAATGGTTGCATTTAGGGATGCCTTGGAGATTTGTGGCCTGGTAGATCTAGGCTTTGTGGGGGTTCCATTCACTTATGATAACAAGAGGAGAGGAGGAGGCAATGTCAAAGTTAGGCTGGACAGGGCAGTTGTCACTAATACATGGAGGAACTTGTTCGCCTATGCATCGGTGTTACATGTCCCCTCACCGTGTTCGGATCACGTAGCTCTTGTACTAAAGGGAGAGGCCGATTCGGGGCCAAAGGGAGGAAAGCAGAGAAGATATGAGGTGTTCTGGGAGCGGGATACATCGCTATCGGAGGTGGTCAGAGAGGCATGGGAGGCAGTGGGGGAGGTGCATAATATGGCACAACTGCGGGATGCTCTGACTAAAATGATGACAGCTCTACGGGTATGGAGCAAAAAATTTGGTAATATCACACGGGAGTTAGCCAAGTCGCGCACACAGCTAGAGGAGTTGATGAATATGAACGCCGACCGGCAGGATATTTCAAGGGTGACTGATAAAATGAACGAGCTACTGTATCAATAGGAGATGCTTTGGTCGCAAAGATCATGTATCACATGGTTGAAGGAAGGGGACAGAAACACGAAATATTTTCAGAGTAAAGCAGTATGGAGGGCGAGGAAGAACAAGATTCGTGAGCTTACAGATAGCGTGGGTGTAGTCCACACCGACCTTACTTCTATGGGGGAACTGGCTAACGCGTATTTTCATAATATTTTTTCAGCAGATCCCGTGCTTAATGCT
Organism: Triticum urartu; assembly: GCF_003073215.2. Classification (NCBI taxonomy): domain Eukaryota; kingdom Viridiplantae; phylum Streptophyta; class Magnoliopsida; order Poales; family Poaceae; genus Triticum; species Triticum urartu. Next base: position 96,489,592 of record NC_053027.1, on the reverse strand, counting down.
ACCCCAATTCTGGATCTAATTGATCCGGTGGTGTCTGATGAGGAGAATGTCAAGTTATGTGCACCCTTCACTGATAAAGAGATTTCGGATGCCTTCTTCCAAATTGGGCCTCTGAAAGCTCCGGGTCCGGACGGCTTCCCAGCTAGATTCTTTCAGAGGAACTGGAGCACTCTAAAGGAGGGGGTTTTGGCAGCGGTAAGGGACTTTTTCACTACGGGTATCATGCCAGAGGGGGTAAACTCTACATCTATTGTACTTATTCCCAAGGTCGCCAACCCGGTAAAAATCACAGATTATAGACCCATTAGCTTGTGCAATGTTATCTATAAAGTCATTTCCAAGTGCCTGGTGAATAGGACGAGGCCACTACTGGATGATCTCATATCGCCTGAGCAAAGTGCTTTTATTCCAGGGAGAATGATCACGGACAATGCACTAGTTGCCTTTGAGTGTATCCACTACATCAAGCAGGAGAAAGACCCTACAAAAAGTTTTTGTGCGTATAAATTGGATCTCTCAAAAGCTTATGATACAGTGGATTGGGTCTTCTTGAGGCAGATGATGCAAAAGATGGGTTTCTCTCAGCGTTGGGTTGACTGGATAATGTCGTGCGTCACGACGGTGAGATATTCTGTCAAACTTAATGGAACCCTCTTGGATTCTTTTGCGCCGACGCGAGGGCTTCGGCAAGGAGACCCGCTTTCTCCGTTTCTATTTTTGCTTGTAGCAGATGGTCTATCAGCTCTACTAAGAAGTAAAGTGTCTACGGGTGTTATCACCCCAGTGAAGGTTTCGAGGAGAGGACCGGGTGTTTCGCACCTATTGTTTGCTGATGATACGTTGCTATTTTTCGAGGCCCCGAGAGTGCAAGCAGAAGAGATTAAAGGTGTTCTGGATATGTATGGTAGAGCGACGGGCCAGAGCTTAAATCCCAACAAGTGCTCCATCTTGTTTGGTGATGCTTGTCCCGCCACGGTCCAGGAGGAAGTGCGATCGGTACTACAGATTACAAACCTGCACTTCGAGGAAAAATATCTGGGACTGCCTACACCGGAGGGTAGAATGTCTAAAGGGCGTTTTCAAAATTTGCAGACCCGACTCACCAAACGGCTGATTCAGTGGGGTGATGGCCTTTTGGCGCAGCCGGGGAGAGAAGTGATAATCAAGTCAGTTGCTCAAGCGCTCCCAACGTACATCATGGGTGTCTTTAAGCTGCCGTTCTTGGTGTGTGATGATCTTACACGCATGGTTCGGAATTTCTATTGGGGTTCGGCAGAGGGCAAGAGGAAGGTGCATTGGAAGGGCTGGGATCACCTCATGCAGCCCAAGGATAAGGGAGGAATTGGTTTCCGCGACTTCCGGATGTTTAACCAAGCCCTGTTGGCTAGGCAGGCTTGGAGGCTGCTAACCAAGCCGGATAGCCTTTGTGCTAGGGTTTTAAAAGCGCGGTATTATCCAGATGGCAAGTTGGTAGACGCAGTTTTTTCTGGTAATGGTTCATCTTCTTGGCTTGCTATATGCCATGGTTTGGAACTGCTGAAAAAGGGACTGCTGTGGAGAGTTGGAGACGGAGCAAGTATAAGGGTTTGGCGAGATAGTTGGATTCCGAGATCTTTTTCATATAAGCCAATTTCCCCACAAGGATGATGTCGTATCCGGTTCGTTTCGGGACTTCTAAACACAAATGGATCCTGGAATGTTGAGCTCCTTCGGGCTTACTTTGTCGATGCAGACGTACATGAGATAATGAAGATAAGAGCTTCACTTAGACAGGAGGAAGATGTGATTGCATGGGGCCCTGGACGGCATGGCATGTTTACAGTTAAATCAGCATACGAGTTGGCCTTCGACGAGGCCTTCCGCAGTACAGCTTCCGCGTCCAGTTCATCGCCCTCGGGGAGCCGCACTTGCTGGGACTACATTTAGAAGTGTGACGCTCCACCTTCTGTGAAGCATTTTGCTTGGCGTCGATGCACTGCCCACTTGGCAGAGAAAACATCGAATTGGACTAGAAACTGCAGGTATTTGTCCGGTGTGTGGTTCAGAGGAGGAAGATAATTTCCATCCTTTTGTTTGGTGTCAGTTTGGGCGCGACCTGTTTTTGGCCATGGCCAAAGTGTGGAGGCTGCCTGATATTAGCTCAATACAAAACAATGGAAAGGAATGGTTGCTCCATGTGCTCAGTCCTCTTACCGCTCTTGAACGTACTATGTTATTGATGATCTTCTGGAGGAGTTGGTATGTTCGGAATGAGCTAGTTCATGCTAAGCCTGCGCCACCGATGGAAGCTTCGACAAGATTTCTTCAAAGCTACGTAGAGTCCTTGATCGGTATTAAACAGAATCCAGATGCTGACCCAGCGAAAGGCAAAACATACATTGAGTTGAGAGACACAAGAAGAAGGGGAAGAAGCAACGTTGTTCAAGAGGAACGGAGATGGATGGTACCGGACCCAGGGTGGTGCAAGCTGAATACAGATGGGTCATTCGTTAATTCTAATGAAGCTGGTGCTGGTATGATCTTGCATGACCATCTTGGAGCTATTAACTTTTCTGCATGTAGGGTTTTGTACGCGTGCAGAGACCCCCTTGAAGCGAAGCTGTGTGCATGCATGGAAGGCTTGTCCCTTGCATTGCAGCGTTGTGATTTGCCAATTGCTGTGGAGTTGGATTCTCTCGAAGCGGTCTCTCTCATATCAAGCCCGGACATGGATCGTTCTATTTACGCTTCACTTGTTAGAGAGATTAAGTACTTATTGGGTCTTCGGAAAACTTGTATTTCTCATGTCAATAGAACTTAAAATAAAGCTAGTGATTGTTTAGCTAGTTTTGCTAGATCCCAAGGTAGGACCATGACTTGGATAGGAGCTGGTCCAGTTCAAGTAGTGGAGATAGCATCGATGGATTGTAAGGATGATGTGATTGAGTAATACATTGCTATTTCCCCGGCAAAAAAAAGGTAATCCACGCACCCTGAAAAAAAAGGTAACGTTAGCGCGCAAAGTGACTTTGCGGCCACGGAGAGAAGTAGGAGCCCGTCAACTGAGGATGGTCTCCTTCCAAGTGGCCAAGTGGGGAAGCGCGAGGTGGACTTCTTGTAGGAGTAGAAGATAACGAGGGCTCTCAGGCCTCCAAAAAATCCTAAAATGGAACGATGACAGCGAGTGTGAGTGGTAGGTGAGCATCTGCAATCCTGAAAGAGAAGATCGCATCCGAGTAGGAAGGAGGCTAGCAGCAACAGCCACAACCAATGACCAACGTGCGCCGCCGCTCTCATATCTGCACGTGATCCACACCCACCCACGGGAGACTTTCCTACCTGGGCACGACCACCACAAAGACGACATCACCGAGGAAAATCTATTCAACAGAAATGGCAAGTTCCGATCGCCCACGACGTTTGATTGGATCACAAAATCTATGGCACTTCCGTTCTCAACTTGGCATGCTCTACCTTCTTCATTAGTAGACCACACCGCGCAGCAAGAATCCGGTTTCCACGCTAGCTTTCACCACAACACCACGCAGCCATCTCTGTTCTACTTCTCCACAGAGCGACCACACCAAGAAATTCCTTCCACATGCCTTCCCTTGGCTTGGCTCTGATGCTGCTGGCCTCTTTGATCTCTCCGACCAGCTCCTGCACGGACCATGAGAAGAGCTCCCTTCTCCAGCTCCTCGCCGGGCTCTCGCGGGACGGTGGCCTCGCCGCGTCGTGGCGGAGCAACACCGACTGCTGCACATGGGAAGGGATCACCTGCAACCAAGATGGGAAGGTCACCGACGTTTCGCTGGCTTCTCAAGGCCTCGAGGGGTCCATCTCGCCGTCCCTCGGCAAACTCACCGGACTCTTGCGCCTCAACCTGTCGCGCAACTCCCTGTCCGGCGCCTTCCGCTGGAGTTGGTGTCGTCCGGCAGCATAATCGTCCTTGACGTCAGCTTCAACCGCCTGACAGGAGCGCTGCATGAGCTGCCATCCTCAACCCCTGCGCGGCCTCTGCAGGCACTCAACATCTCAAGCAACTTATTCACAGGACAGTTTCCATCGACCACATGGAGAGCAATGGAGAATTTGGTCGCACTCAATGCCAGCAACAACAGCTTTACCGGGCAGATACCAACGACGCCATGTAGCGAGCTCGCCATCTTTAGCCGTGCTTGAACTCAATTTTAACAAATTCAGTGGAAATATCCCTCCAGGGCTCGGCAATTGCTCCGTGCTGAAGATGCTCAGCGCTGGCTACAACAACCTCTGTGGGACTCTTCCAGGCGAGCTCTTCAATGTCACCTCGTTAGAGCACCTCTCTTTGCCTAACAATTGGTTAGACGGACCTGTCAATGGCATCGGCAAGCTCACAAATATGGTCACCCTTGATCTTGGGGGGAATGGTTTCAGTGGCAACATTCCAGAGTCTATAGGTGATTTGAAGAGATTGGAGGAGCTGCATTTGGAACACAACAATATATCAGGGGAGCTGCCAACAGCTCTAAGCAAATGCACAAATCTCATAACAATTGACCTCAACACCAACCACTTCAGTGGAGAACTTAACAAGGTCAAGTTCGCGAGCCTGTCCAACCTAAGAAAATTAGATCTTCTCTTCAACGACTTCACCGGCATAATTCCAGAAAGCATATACTCCTGCACCAATCTGACTGCACTACGACTATCTTACAACCGATTCCATGGTAAATTGTCAGAAAAAATAGGCAATCTGAAGTCCCTCTCGTTCCTATCACTTGCTAACAACTCTCTTACAAATATCACAAGAACACTTCAGATCCTTAGTAGTTCCAAGAGCCTCACTACCCTTTATATTGGGTGCAACTTCCTGCATGAGACCATGCCAGAAGATGACAATATTGGTGGTTTTGAGAATCTTCAGGTTCTTTCTATGAGTGATTGTTCATTGTCTAGAAAAATACCTGATTGGTTATCAAAGGTCACAAATTTGGGGATGCTATTTTTGCAAAGCAATCAACTAACTGGACCGGTACCTGACTGGATCAGCAGCCTGAACTTGCTTTTCTATCTAGACATATCAAACAACAGCTTTACAGGGGAAATTCCAACTGCCTTAATGGAGATGCCAATGCTGAGATCAGACAAGACTGCACCAAAGGTCTTCTTTGAGCTGCTTGTTTGGAACGAGAACACATTTATGCAGTACCTCATGCTCAGTGCTTTTCCTAAGGTGCTTAATCTAGCCATCAATAATTTCACTGGTGTGATCCCAAAGGAGATCGGACAGTTAAAAGGACTCATTTAACTCAACCTGAGCTCTAATAGATTATCTGGAGAGATGCCAGAGCAGATATGCAACCTCACGAACCTGCAGGTGCTTGACTTGTCTGGTAATCAACTCACTGGTACAATTCCAGCTGCACTGAAGAATCTGCATTTCCTTTCCAGATTCAATGTTTCTAATAATGACCTGGAAGGCCCTATTCCGAACGTGGGCCAATTCAGCACATTTCCGGATTCTAGCTTTGGTGGAAACCCAAAACTGTGTAGCCCTATGATCACAAACCATTGTGGTTCAGCAGAAGCAGGTCCGGTCTCCACAAAACACATTGGTAATGAGGTTATCTTTGCGATCGCCTTTGGTATTTTCTTTGGAGTAGGAGTCCTATATGATCAGATAGTCTTAGCGAGATATTTTGGCTAAAGCCTTGTGATTGTTCTCACTGCCCAAACCATGTGAGCTCAAGTGTTTCTCAGTTCAGCAAGACGATGCCAGTGGCTCCTGCCCCAGCAAGATCAACATCCCTGGTAAATCCGGTATCTCGAGTTACAGGCATTCAATCTGTACTGCATGTAAATGAAAATAGTTAGCGAGTTAGGAAATATCAAGAGTGTGTAATCCTACTATTTTTTGTAGAGAATATATAACCAGTCTTTCATTATTTACTTTGATAAAGGTGATTGAATGTTCATCCAGGATCAGTGATGAATACATATCATGCAAAATCGCCAGGGACAGCATACAACCATGAGAAAATTGCAGTTTAGCATACTAACATGCAGTTGAGACTTAAACCAATTAAGCAGACTAGCAATTTAATAGATTAATTAATTCATCATGGAAAAAACAGGGTGGAACCCTATAACTCAATACAGCTGCCATCGAACTCAAACAACGCGCGCTGAGAGAAAATTTCAGAAATGTACACAAAGTTATCAAATGGAGATGCTCGAATTGGTACACAATGTCGCTCTGTAATTTGTACAAGAGCTTAATTCGAGGCATTTACCTCAGAAGCCAAGAGGAGAGCAGCCGGAGCCAGGTCACGGGATGTGCCGCCTGGCCGTCGGCGGTCAGCCTGCAAGCCCCCGTCAGCAAGGCACGACCGCATTATTGGTTCTGGATCCCATTGTGGACGGGTTTCATTTAACCTGTGTCCTGATGGATTGCGGCAGCAGCCTCAATCTGATCTATGCCGACATCGTCAAGGAAATGCATATCTATCCGACAAACATCAAACCCAGTAGTACCATATTTAAAGGTGTCATGCTAGGAGTGGAGGCACGCGGCTTGGGAAGCATTACATTGGAGGTAGTATTCGGCACGCCCGAGAACTCTTGAAGTGAGGAGTTAATCTTCAAAGTAGCACCCTTTCGAAGTGGCTACCAGGCACTTGGGTGAATCTTGGAACGTTTGAGCTCTCGAGAAGCTTGGGCGGTGGGGAGGAGAATGGAAGCATAAATGGAATCAATTACCCTCTCCCTCTATATAGGCCAGTAAAAGGCCAAGGGTCGCCTTGCCTCGCAAAAAAATCACCAGTTCCCAATACATCATGTAGTATATGCACGCGTGGATTAAGGTGTTCTTGTTGGCTAAGCTAACGGAGACTTCTATCCCATTGAATGATAAGTTAGGCCAAGGAGGCTCTTGTTAAAAGATATCCCCTATTTTCTGGGGTCAATTGTCACATAAAAACACATGGTTACAATAGTGAAAGCCAGAAGGACCTCGGAACCAAGCATGTCCTCGGAATCGGAAGCCGATGTAAGAAACGGAACTCGTCCACTAAGCCGAAGACTTAAAATGACGAAGTTGTTCCCTGGCCCTCGGCGTGATCAAGATCGAGTTCTCCGAAGACCTAGCATACACTTCAAGGCGTATTTAAATAAAAGTTATGTTTATCCCTATATGGTAACCAACCACGTGTAAACCCTAGATACCCTCGGTGGCTATATAAACCGTGGGGTTTAGTCCATAGAGGCACGATTTCAAGGTCTTGGAGCTAGAAACTCATTCATACGATCTCGAGGTAGATCATACTGTACTTTGTACCCATCACAATCAATATAACAAGAGCAGGACGTAGGGTTTTACCTCTTTGAGAGGGCCCGAACCTGGATAAACACCGTGTCCCCCTTCTTCGTGTCACCATCTAGCTTAGATCTTCAGCTTGGGACCTCCTACCCGAGATCCGCCGGTTTTAGCAACGACACCTGGGCCATCGAAATGTCAGTTCCGGCCCTGCCCGTCGTGTTCCAGGCAAAGAGAAAGATATTTGATGGGGTTAACTGCATATACCTCTGTGCTAATTAACAACTGGAAATGAATTGAAGTGACTCTACACATACTGAAGAGCATCAAAACATTATCAACCAAAACACTTGAAAGCAATTTCAAACCCATAGGAAATTTTCCTATGCTGGTTATTTGCTTCGTATGATTATAATCTAAAGAAAACACTAGGTGTATTAAAGATTGTCTTGTCCTTATCATGGATTAGAATAGATGAGGCTGCTTCTCATTCAATCTTTAGAAAAAAAAGTAAAACACCACTTGTTTATTATACACAATTAGATAGATGGCGCGGAAATTTAACCTCGAGCAGATTCAGTTGCAACTACTAAGATGCTATTCTTTGTGTTTAAGAAAAAGATGTAACTCTCATTAAATAGGTTATGAAAAGTTCAGGCCAGAACAAGTCAAACCCAATTAACCCCAACAATATACCTGATGTTGATGTTGTGGGTAGGTGTGCATAGCTTCAGCATTGTCTTTATACATGTGTTAAAAGATAACGACATGACACTGATTAGATGAAATTAGAAAGCTAGGACAGGACTTCTGGGGAAATCATGTGATCAAGTTAGCTTGCATGGCATCTACCCTGCCAATAGAAGTGATGGTAGTCCGGATGCCGAGAAGAAGAACTAGGTTTTGAGCAGTATAAACAGGCTACGCAAGGCCATATGGAGATAGTTACAACCCATTATGTCATCAACCAACTGCACTGGTCACTTGCAGATCATAGTTACAAGAAACTATGTGCAATGACCACTCACTGCTGATAGCTACTCCCTCCTGTAACTTTTCATAAGAGCATGTTAATAGTACAGCCAACTGATGGCTATATGATGTTGCCATGTCATCTATAGCCAACCTTATAGCCGGCAAGTACAATAGTTAGATATAAAGATGTGCTATTTTATTAATACATGGCCCACCTTTCATCCTCACATAGTGCCTAGGAGCAGGTCTACAACTGGCTCTTATTCTATAGCCGGCTCCTCTTCTCTCTCCTATTCTCTCCCCTCCATGTCAACAGAAAAATAATATTTTAACTCTTATAGCCTGCTTACATAAGCTTATTGTACTTGTTGTAAGACGTTTTTATAGTCCATGATGGTATAAAAAACGTCTTATATAAGTTAAAGAGGAAGTGTTTTTTACTATGGTTGCACCTATTCCATTGACATGATAACTGTTATGACCGGTATAGGGGCTTAGCCCAATGGGTTATGGCCCAAGTATCTTAATTAGGGGCTTAGCCCAATTATCTTATCGTATTAGGATCGTTTGCTTAGGAGTCAAGTAAACCTCTCTATATAAGGAGAGAAGATGTATATCGATCTAATCAAGCAAGAAGCAATCAATATTTGCTCGGCTTCCCTTAGGGAGCCGAGAGACCTAAACCCTAGCCGCCTCCTGCTTTCGCCGCCGCTGCTCTCGTCGCAAGGACGGCGCCACGCCGCCGGCCGCCGCGCACCAGCCCTCGCTCTTCCCCCTCCTTCCCGTACAACCTACGCCCTAGACCGGGTAGAACCCTAGTTTCTACCAATTTGGTATCTAGAGACTTGGGCCCGATCATGTCTTCGTCAACACCATCGCCGCCGCTGCCCGTCTCCACCTCCGCGCCGATGACGTCCGCCCCGATGACCACTGCCGGGGCCTCCACGCTGTCGGGCCCGGTCACCACCGCGGGCTCTTCACCGCCCCCGGCCCCCATCACTTCCGCACCGCTAACGACCGTCATCTTCACGCCAGAAAAGGTCACCAATACCTTGCGGGATCTCGTGACGGCCGTCCAGGGACTCCTTCTGAACCAGTACCAACCGTACATGGCCGGGCCATACGCACCTCCGCCGGCTGCGCCGATCGCCGCCTACGGCCACCCCACGCTGCCATGGCCGTCCCAAGGCGCGCCTGCCTACAGCGGGCAGCCGCTGCTGCTGTTCCAGGCGGGCTCCCCCGCGCTGTCATGGCCGTCCCAGGGCGCGCCTGCCTACAGCGGGCAGCCGCTGCTGCCGTTCCAGGCGGGCCCCCCGCGCTGCCGTGGCCGGCCCAGGGCGCGCCGGCCTGCACCGGGCTACCGCTGCTGCCGTTCCAGGCGGGGCACCTCGGCGAGACCACTCCGGCCGCGACTCCTCTGTGACATCTGCCGCCGCCTTCCCCCGCGGCAACCGACGCACCCGCCCACCCTCCACAGCCGATGCTGCAACCACCGGCGCCACCTCTGCCCAGCTCAGGGGCGTCCTCGCCGGCCGGCCTTCCGATACATCAGGTCCCGTTTCCGGCCTCCCCGTCGCCACTACCAGCTTAGGCGGCTGGGTCTTCGCCATCGCCGGTCTACACCACGGCTCCGGAGCAGCCGACCCCGTTTCCGTAGTTCGGCGGGCCATCCAGCTCCGCGTGTCCTTACCCGGAGTACTTCGACCAGACGCCACCCGCCTCGCTGCTCCGCACCTCCGAGCCAGCTCGACACGACGCTCCGACCCAGACACCGCGGCGGTTCGCCAAGATCGACTTCGCCACCTATGACGGCACGGAGGACCCCCTCAACTGGCTCAACCAGTGCGACCAGTTCTTTCGTGGGCAGCGTACCCTCGCCTCGGAGCGCACCTGGCTCGCCTCTTACCACCTCCGCGGCGTGGCACAGACCTGGTACTATGCCCTCGAACAGGACGAGGGCATCTGTAACACCCCGAATGTAATTTACCTTATATGTACTCCGACTTGCCGTTTACGGCACTAAGTTATTTTATTTCCTCGGCTTCGGGTTTTTGTCTCCGTGTGTTGTTGCCATTGTCATGCATCTCATATCATGTCATCATGTGCATTGCATTTGCATACGTGTCCGTCTCATGCATGCATCCGAGCATTTTCCCCGTTGTCCGTTTTGCATTCCGGTGCTCCTATCTACTCCGGTGGCCCTTTCTACCTTCTTTTCATGTGTGGGGGTTAAACATTTCCGGATTGGACCGAGATTTGCCAAGCGGCCTTGGTTTACTACCAGTAGACCGCCTGTCAAGTTTCGTACCATTTGGACTTCGTTTGATACTTCAACGGTTAATCGAGGAACCGAGAAGGCCTCGTGTGTGTTGCAGCCCAACACCCCTCCAATTTGGCCCAAAACCCACCAAAACCCTCTCCATCATCTAGAGCGTTCGATCACGATCGCGTGGCCGAAAACCGCACCTCATTTGGACTCTCCTAGCTCCTCCTATGCCTATAAATAGGTCCTCCTCCGAAATTCCGGATCGGATCCACCCCTAACCCTCGTCCCCTTCCTCTCCGCGCGCCGGACAACGTCCGAACGCGCCGGACACGTCCGCCCGACCCGCCGCCGCCAACCGGAGCCTGCCACATGGCACCGCCGGGCTCCTCCCGCCGCCGGCCCGTCTCGGCCCAGCGCGGGCCCTCTTCGCCGAGAAGACCGGGCCGCGCCCCGCGCCCGCGCGCCGCCATCCCCCTCGAAGCCGGCCGCCGCCGCCCGCGCACCGCCTCTACTCCGGCGGCCGAGCCACCGCGCCTCGCCGCGCTCCTTGCCGGCCGGCCGCGCCTCCTCCGTCGCGCCTTCCCCGCCGCCACCCCGGCTCCCCGCCGGCCGGATCCGGCGAGATCCGGCCCGGGAGCGCCTCGCCGCCTCCTTCCCCGACGAACTCCAGCGGCCCCGTCGACATTTCCGGCGAACCTCGTTTTCCGTGCTCGGCCAGATCCAGATCTGAGTTTATCTCCTCGGTTGACTTTCTCCCGAAACCCTAATTATATTGCATTTTTCATCATGCTATATCTCCGCATCCGTAGCTCCGTTTTGGGCATATAGCATATCAAAATGTTCGTCTCAGAGAGTACATCATTTCATCTCATTGCATCATTTTCATTTGAGCTCATCTTGATGCCCGAAATGCTGTTGGAAGAGAGCTATTTGAGTTAATTGTCAGATCTGCTGCACCAAATAGCTATTTGTCATTTTTGCCATGATTAATGTGTGCATGATATGCTCCTGAGATCTACATGAGTTTTGTTATATACTTTGCCATCTTTACAGAGGTGCTATCCATGTATTTTTGTGATATGTGTGGTGACTAGCACAAGCTTGCAAAGTGGTGCATTCGTTAATGCTGATTTCAAGGACTTAGAATTTCTCCAAGTCCTTGATCTGTTTTTATCAATATGCCATATGTTCATGTTGTTTCCTAGTGATCTGTGCCTCTTTTGAGGATGATCAGTAAGGATGATTTGTTAATATTGTGGTGCTATCCATCCATGTCTTCGTTTGCAATTGTGGAGCACCCTAGCTTGAGTGAATCGAGCTCTACTTTTGCTATTTCGTAATTCCTAGCAGATTGTCTACTTGTTAGTGATTTTGCCGAGGATGTTGTTGTTGATCCGTGCATGCTATGTTGTTGTTCTTGCCATGTCTAGCTTATATAATATGTATTCTTGATGGGTGTATGCTTAGTTTGTCATGCCATGCTCTGTAGTGAGTGCATCGAGCTCGTGAACATGGCTACTCGTTAAGAGATTTGCATGCTCCAGTTTTTCACTAAGTCTGTAACCTGATTATGTTTTTGCCATGTTCACATGCTTGCAATTGTATTTTCTGATCCCTTTTGGCTCAAGGTCACTAAGGGACTTTTGTTAAGCTCTTTGAGTAGCTCCATGCCATGCCTTGTTTTGCCATGTTAAGTTCCTGTAGCATAGAGTTTTCATGCTCCAAAGTGTGCTACCTGATCTGAAATTCCAGGCTTGTGTTAATTTCACTAAGTCCGAAACCTGTTTACCAATTGCACTTTTGTCATGCTTGTTTGAACCTGTTAGTGGATCAATTGGTCGTAGCTCAGTGTTCATCTTTTGCCAAGCATCATGAGTGGATCCCTTCCATGTATTTTGTTGTCTTGTTTGAGTGTTGTAGCCTAATTATCTTGATGCATTTAGATGGCTACTTGTTGTTTATCGCAGACCGGTGCCATATTTGTTTTGCTTGCCATTTCCAAACCGTGCATCCGGTTCCGGTGATCTTTATATCGATTTCAACCGAAATCACCTCACCTTTTTAGTGGCACTCTTGGATTTCCAAGTTGAGGCCAGGTTCAATCATTCCTTGTCAAATCTTGCATATGCATCACATATCGCATCCCGCATAGCATACCATGTTTGCATCATGTTGTTTGAGTTTTACACGTGGTTGATTGTGTTCCTTTTGCTTGTTTGTCTTGTTTGGGTAGAGCCGGGAGACGAGTTCACTAACGAGGAGCCCGTTGAGTTTGCTTTCGAGGATCCAGTCAACTCTGACAACTTTGCAGGCAAGATGATCATACCCTCAAAATCACTTCTATCTTTGCTTTGCTAGATGCTCGCTCTTTTGCTATGCCTATGCTACGATGCCTACCACTTGCTTATCATGCCTCCCAAATTGCCATGTCAAACCTCTAACCCACCATGTCCTAGCAAACTGTTCATTGGCTATGTTACCGCTTTGCTCAGCCCCTCTTATAGCGTTGCTAGTTGCAGGTGAAGATTGGAGATCGCTCCCTGTTGGAACATTATTTTTCTTGTTGGGATATCACTATATTATCTTGTTATCTTAATGCATCTATATACTTGGTAAAGGGTGGAAGGCTCGGCCTTTTTCCCTAGTGTTTTGTTCCACTCTTGCCGTCCTAGTTTCCGTCATATCGGTGTTATGTTCCCGGATTTTGCGTTCCTTACGCGGTTGGGTGATAATGGGAACCCCTTGACAGTTCGCCTTGAATAAAACTCCTCCAGCAATGCCCAACCTTGGTTTTACCATTTGCCACCTAGCCTCTTTTTCCCTTGGGTTTCCGGAGCCCAAGGGTCATCTTATTTAAACCCCCCCGGGCTAGTGCTCCTCTGAGTGTTGGTCCACCTCGTCAGCCGCCGGTGGCCACCAGGGGCAACTCTGGGCTGGCCTACCGGAAGTTTAGACAATCTGAGTGTGCCCTGAGAACGAGATATGTGCAACTCCTATCGGGATTTGTCGGCACATTCGGGCGGTGTTGCTGGATTTGTTTTAACTTGTCGAAGTTGTCTTGTAGAACCGGGATGCCGAGTCTGATCGAAATGTCTCGGGAGAAGGTATATCCTTCGTTGACCGTGAGAGCTTGTCATGGACTAAGTTGGGACTCCCCTGCAGGGATTTGAACTTTCGAAAGCCGTGCCCGCGGTTATGGGCAGATGGGAATTTGTTAATGTTCGGTTGTAGATAACTTGAACCTTAACTTAATTAAAATGAATCAACTGCGTGTGTAACCGTGATGGTCTCTTCTCGGCGGAGTCCGGGAAGTGAACACGGTGTTGGAGTAATGTTTGCCGTAGGTTGTTTATCTAGTTTTTCGCTCGTGCTTTGCCTTCTCTTCTCGCTCTTTTTTGCGAACAGGTTAGCCACCATATATGCTAGTCGCTTGCTGCAGCTCCACATATTACCTTGCTTTTCCTATAAGCTTAAATAGTCTTGATCGCGAGGGTGCGAGATTGCTGAGTCCCTGTGGCTCACAGATTACTTCCAAACCAGATGCAGGGCCCGATGACTCCGTTCCAGATGATGCGCTTGAGCTCAAGTGGGAGTTCGACGAAGACTCACGCCGTTACTATGTGTCTTTCCCTGATGATCAGTAGTGGTGCCCAGTTGGGGCGATCGGGACCATGTCACATGTTGGGGTTGATCTTTTATTTGGGTACCATAGTCGGACCATGAGTGTATTGGATGATATAATGCTATTTATGTACTTTGTGTGACGTGGCGAGTGTAAGCCAACTATGTACCTTTCCCCTTATTCTCTATTTACATGGGTTGTTGTGAAGATTACTTTACTTGCGACATTGCTTTCAATGCGATTATGCCTCTAAGTCGTGCTTCGACACGTAGGAGATATAGCCGCATCGAGGGCGTTACAGCAGCATGCCCCCTTCGGAGCGCTTCCGCGAGCTCTGCCTCCTTCGTTTTGGGCCCCCGATCCGCGGGAGCTGCCTGGCGGAGCTAGGCCGCCTTCCCTTCACCTCCACGGTTCAAGACTTCGCCGACCGTTTCCAGGCCCTGGCATGCCACGCGTCGGGCGTGACGGTGCAGCAGCAGGCCGACCTCTTTGTTGGTGGACTTCCGGATCACATCCGCGTGGACGTGGAGCTTCGGGGACCCCAGGATATCCAGAAGGCCATGTACTACGCCCGCGCGTTCGAGCGCCGCGCGATGGCCGTCCAACAGGAGTCACCGTCCCAGGCCACTGGGTCGCTACCCTGGCCAGATCCCGCTCAGGGTCGGCCTGCTCAGGCTTCCGCGGCACCCCTCGCCGCGACCGCGGCGCGCCCGTTCCGCCGGCTCACCTCGGCCGAGCTACTCGAGCGTCGCCGCCAAGGGTTGTGCTTCAACTGCGACGAGCCCTACACGCCCGGCCACGCCTGCCCACGACTCTTCTACCTGGAGGTTGCAGACTACATTCTGGAGGACGCCATCGCCGCCGACCTTGCCGCCCCAGCTGTCGCGAAGGTGTTTGACGCTGGTTGTTCACCTCGAGGAGTTCAGCAAGCGCTTCCCCACCTTACAGCTCAAGGACGAGTTGTTTGTGCAGGCGGGGAGAAGTGTTATGACTGGCATAGGGGCTTAGCCCAGTGGGTTATGGCCCAAGTATCTTAATTAGGGGCTTAGCCAAATTATCTTATCATATTAGGATCGTTTGCTTAGGAGTCAAGTAAACCTCTCTATATAAGGAGATGAGATGTATCAATCTAATCAAGCAAGAAGCAATCAATATTTGCTCGGCTTCCCTTAGGGAGCCGGGAGACCTAAACCCTAGCCACCTCCTACTTTTGCCGCCGCTGCTCCCGTCGCAAGGACGGCGCCACGCCGCCGGCCGCCGCGCACAAGCCCTCGCCCTTCCCCCTCCTTCCGGTACAACCTACGCCCTAGATCCGGTAGGGCCCTAGCTCCTACCAATAACCTATATTGTAAAAAAACTGCATACAATGTTCAGTAAGAACCCCTTCACGTACCGCCACATGCTCTTGTCCAAATCATGTACGTGTATCGACCCTGACATTGATGATAGAATGTAATTGTAAAATTGGTTAGAAGAGGTCAGATTAAACATTAACACGCCAATTTGTGCTTGGAAGTCAAGCTCACGAATAAATTACAGTGGATATACAATACGCCAATACCAACTAATTCTTGACTCAAATTGACGCTAACATCAATGATGGAATGCAATTGTAAAACTGGTAGTAGAAGAAGTCAGATTAAGTATTAACACACCAATTTGTGCTTGGAAGTCAGACCCATGAATAAATTACAGTGCATATGCAATTCACCAATACCAGCTAATCCTTGACCCATTCCCTCAAAAAAAAAAACTAATCCTTGACCCAAATTTTGTTTTCATCATGATCACCAGAGCAGATCTAATGAAACGGAACCAGTGCTTTCTTTCACAAGAAACTAGTGCTTTATCTGGCAGACCAAAGCTTAAGCCTCTGGTTTCCATACCAATTTCTTAAGAACACCATGCAGCTACTCAGTCGCTCAAGCTGGAATAGATTTCCCATACCTTTCTTTGGTTTGGTTATTGTGCTACTGGTCTCCTTGGCTTCTCACACCAGCTCTAGCACGGAGCAGGAGAAGAGCTCGCTTCTCCAGTTCCTCGCTGGGCTCTCGCGGGACGGTGGCCTCACGGTGTCGTGGCGGCACAACACCGATTACTGCACATGGAAAGGGATCACCTGCAACCAAGAAAGGAAGGTCACCGATGTTTTGCTGGCTTCTCAAGGCCTTGAGGGGTTCATCTCGCCGTTCCTTGGCAACCTCACTGGCCTCTTGCACCTCAACCTGTCGCGCAACTCGCTGTCCGGTGGCTTGCCATTGAAATTGGTGTCATCCAGCAGCATCCTTGTTATTGATGTCAGCTTCAACCGCCTGACAGGAGGCCTGAGTGAGCTGCCATCTTCAACCCCTCCACGGCCTCTGCAGGTACTGAACATCTCAAGCAACTTGTTTACAGGAAGGTTTCCCATCTACTATATGGGAGGTGATGAAGAGCCTGGTCTCACTCAATGCCAGCACCAACAGTTTTACTGGACAGATACCAACTACCCCCTGTGTTAGTGCGCCATCTTTTGCTGTGCTTGAACTCAGTTTTAACCAATTAAGTGGAAACATCCCTCAGGGGCTCAGTAATTGCTCCGTGCTGAAATTGCTCAGCGTTGGCTACAACAATCTCAGTGGATATCTTCCAGATGAGCTTTTCAATGTTAACTCGTTAGAGCACCTCTCTTTACATAGCAATTGGTTAGAAGGAGATCTCAATGGCATCAGCAAGCTCACAAATCTGGTCACCCTTGATCTTGGGGGGAAATTCATCGGCAATATTCCAGAGTCTATAGGTGATCTGAAGAGATTGGAGGAGCTGCATTTGGACCACAACAACATGTCAGGGGAGCTGCCAACAGCTCTAAGCAACTGCACAAATCTTGTAACAATTGACCTCAAGAGCAACCACTTCAGTGGAAAACTTACCAAGGTCAACTTCATAAGCCTGCCCAAACTAAAAAAAATAGATCTTCTTTTCAACGACTTCACCGGCACAATTCCAGAAAGCATATACTCCTGCAGCAAGTTGACTGCACTAAGGCTATCTTACAATCATTTTAATGTTCAACTGTCAGAAAAAATAGGCGATCTGAAGTCCCTCTCATTCTTATCACTTGCTCATTGCTCTCTTACAAATATCACAAGAACACTTCAGATCCTTAGGAGTTCTAGGAGCCTCACCATCCTTTATATTGGGTTCAACTTCCTGCATGAGATCATGCCAGAGGATGACAGCATTGATGGCTTTGAGAATCTCCAGGTTCTTTCCGTGAATGATTGTTCATTGTCTGGAACAATACCTGACTGGTTATCAAAGCTCGCTAATTTGGGGATGCTATTTTTGCAAAACAACCAACTAACTGGATCAATACCTGACTGGGTCAACAACCTACACTTGCTCTTCCATCTAGATATATCAAACAACAGCCTTACAGGGGAAATTCCGAGGGCCTTAATGGAGATGCCAATGCTAGAATCAGATAAGACTGCACCAAAGGTCTTCTTTGAGCTGCCTGTTTGGAACAAGAACACATTTATGCAATACCTCATGCTCAGTGCTTTTCCTAAGGTGCTTAATCTAGCCATCAATAATTTCACTGGTGTGATTCCGGAGGAGATCGGTCAGTTAAAAGGACTCGTCGCACTCAATTTAAGCTCAAATGAGTTATCTGGAGAGATCCCTCAAGCAATCTGCAACCTCAGGAACCTGCAGGTGCTCGACTTATCTGTTAACCATCTTACTGGTGTAATTCCAGCTGCACTAAACAATCTGAACTTCCTTTCTGAGTTTGACATTTCTAATAATGACCTAGAAGGCCCTATTCCAACTGGGGGCCAGCTTAGCACGTTTCCGGATTCGAGCTTTGGTGGAAACTCAAAACTGTGTGGTCCTATGACTCGAAGCCGCTGTGGCTCAGCAGGAGCAGGTCAAATCTCCGTTTCCTACAGAAAACAGTTCAGATGTAAGGTCATCTTCGCAATCTCTTTTGGTGTTTTCTTTGGAGTCGGAGTGCTATATGATCAGATGGTTTTAGCTAGATATTTTGGCTAAACCATGGCAATTGTTATCACTGCCATGAACTGTGACACAATCTAAATTGGTTCTCAATTCAGATGAATAAGTCAGTGTCTCCAGCTTCAGCAAAATCAACATCCCTGGCAAGCCTGGCATCTCTAGTTATTGACGTTCAATCTGTACTCCATGTAAATGAAATAATTAGTGAGTGAGAAAGGTCAACAGTGTGTAACTATTTGTTCAGTATTACTAAGATACATATTCGAGGAGTGATAGAGTGCTTTTCCCGGGCTCAGGGTTGGATACATAACACGCAAGACCGACACTGACGCCGGAACCATACAACCATTGGCAATTTGCAGTTTAGTAAACTAGTTAGCATGAAGTTGAGATTTAACCAATTAAGCAGACTGTGCGTTAATAGATTGTAATTAATCATAGGCAAAACAAGATGGAACCCTAAAGCTCGATGGAGTTGCATCTAACTCCAACCCAATCCAGGATCAAACAACATGCGCTGAGAGGAAAATTCAGAAATGTCCACGAAATTATCAAACGGAGATGCTAGATAGCACTAGTGCACTACAATGGCGCACGAGTTAGACAGCTGCTCCATGATTTCTACGGGAGATTATTTCGATTCATTTACCTCGAAATTCGGGAGCAGACCAGCAAGCAAGGGTCACGGGATGCGCCGGTCGGGCCTGCGTCGAACACCTGCGTGCTTGGTCTCCGGCCACCGCACGCGGACGCAGTGGCGGATCCACCACCGGGGAGAGCCAGGAGGCCGTCCCGGGTCTCCAGCGGCGGAATATCAACCCCCGCAGCCCCGCCTACCTATCCTCCGGTGGCGAGCAGATTTCATGGCGGCGGCGAGCAGTTTTCATGGCGGCGGCGTTACTTGCTGTCTCGCGAAGCGCTATGTGAGGCAAGGGCTGTTTTTTTTTTTTTCCTTTTTTGATTGATGAGACAAGGCAAGGGCTGGTGAGGGAGAGAAAGGAGTCTGGGCTGGGCTGCAGCTTCTGGGCCCAAATGGACACGCTGCCGGACACCAAACATCGATCCAGTACTCAACATTACTAATTCTCAAAAAAAAAAGTACTCAACATTACTGTGTCTGATTTCTCAAAAAAAAATTACTGTGTCTCAAAAAATACTGTCTCAAAAAAAAGTACTCAGCATCTACTATCTACTATCTACTACCACTATAAAAGGGAGAGAAGGGCAAATCCAAACAATCAGATCCATCCATCTACAAGATCTAATGGCTCGTAATCCTTTGATGTTTAACGCTGCAAGCCACGGGTTAATCAACTAAACCATCCATCGCTAACCCACCCCGCCGTTCGCAAAAAGAAACCGCTGCGCAGTGTGCGCACCACGCCCGCACGACTTCCACCCGCTCGCCCCGCCAAAAGAAAAAAAAGACTTCCGTCTGCTCCTCCTCATCCATGCCCGCACACCAGCCGTTTCCCACAGCACGGGCGGTCCGCCCATCCTCCCGCCGCCTCCCGCCGTTCGCTGCCCGCATCCTCCTCCTCTCAGCTTGGCCTCCCCCGTCCTCCCGTCGTTCGCTAGCCGCCCTCCCGCCATACGCCGCCCACGCCATATGCCGTTCGCTAGAGATGCGGGCGGGCGGTTGGGCTGGCGAGCGGTGGCAGGTTCGTCGCGTGACAGGTCGCCTGGGATGCTAGCCGATGGATGCGGGTCAAGCCGACTCGGGCGGCGGCGCATCTTCGAGAGAGGAGAGGGGAAAAGAAGGAGAGTCCTGGCGGCGGCTGAGGAGGTGCTCGCCGGCGAGCGGGCTCCGACGGCCGCCTGGCGCGCGGGGTTGGATGGGGGCGCTTCCCGGTAGCCGCGACCGTCCTCGCGACACCAACTAGCCGAAAGCATCGCCGCTCCCCGCCGCCCGCCGACGCGACGTCGCCTGCCCCTCCTACCCACGCGACAATGTCGCTCCTTGGCTCCTCCCCGCGCGACACCGCCTTCCCCAAGAGCGCCCACCCCGTTGTCCTCCTACTCCTCAGTGCCTCCTTCTCGCCCGCCCGTAACGCCTTGCCTTGCAGCGGTGTAACGCCCCAAGACCGGAGCTTCAGATGTCTTCCAGGGTTTCCGAGATTCGTTGTGTGATTTGTTTCGTCTGTTGCATTCATCTTTGCATCATGTGCATTGCATCATGTCATCATGCCATCATCTCATAAATCTTTGCACCTCAACTCACTAAATAAATTGCATGGATCTTCGGTCCATTTAAATCGAGGGAACTCACATGGTGGTTTCTCTTTATAACCTATCCTCCCGATAGTAGGGAGCTATATTCAATATTTCTTTAATTTGATATTCACCATAACACACGTGCAAAAATAATCCTCATGCCTTTTTCCTTCTCAACTCTTGGTCTCTAACTTTGTCATATATCTTTTCTTCATTTTCCGGAGCTCCACCTAAATTCTCAACATTTTTGGGCACTTCGAAAAACCTGCCCTAGTTCAAACCTTTTGAATTAAATTCAAATGAATTTGAATTTAATCTTTCAAACTTGACCTTTTTCTATTTTCCCGGACCGTGCACATTTTTCTGAGTCCGTGAAAATTATCCCCGTGCCCAAATTCTTCCTCTAACCTTCTCTTCTCTCTTTTCCCTTCTCTTATTTCTTTGTTTTTTTGTAAAGAGAAGGAGATGGGAGAGAGAGAGAAGAGCCGGATGGGCCTCCCAGCCCAGCTGCAACCTGCCCAGCTCGCTCACTATCCCCGCGGCCCATCTGCACCTAGGCTACCCGCACCAGTGGCCCAAGGCCCAGCCGCCCCACCAGCTTCTCTAACCCTAGGACCGACCAACCTCACCTCGTCCTCTCCCTCGCTCTCCTCGATCTCTCTCTCGCGCCGCCAGGGAGCCCGACTCCCTCATCTCCCTCGATCCCACTCCTCTCCCTCTCATCCTCCCATGCTCGATCCAGTTCTTTCCCTCTCCTCGATCTCCCTCTCGATTCCCAGGACCGCGCCATCCCCATCCCCCTCTGCTTGAGGAGCCCTCACCCTCTCCCCTCGCGTGTGAGTTCGACCCCGAGCGCCGGAGATGCTCTCCTCTTCCCTGCAGCCTCTCTCTCGGGCCATGGCGCTCGCGCCCCATCTCGCTCCAGGGAGAGGAACTCCTAAGCGTGTCTCCTCCACCAGCAGCCTGCAACGCCAGAGGGGAGTAGAGCTCCTCCCGGTCCCCATGGTGACTGCTTCCCCTACCCCGAGCTTCTCTGCAGCCAGCGTCCAAGTCCCGCGCCCCATGACTTCGCTGCACCTCGCGCTGCTGCTCTGCCTCGCCTCCCTCCGTCCATGCCCAAGCTTCACCCGCGATTCGTAGGCGTCCTCCCCTGCCGTCATTGCCGATTGAGAACCACGGCTGCAGCTTGTCCTCTGCCGCTGGTTTCGTGCACCTCCGCTGCCGGTTGCATGGACGCCAATGTCCCCTTCATTTTGCCAAGACGCGACAACCAGGAACGCCCAAGGACGCCTTCATGGATTTTGCCAAGTGCGACCACCGCTGAACAAAGGGTTTTTGCCTTGCTCATTTTGGATACACCAAGTTCCTCTTCAAAACGTACGACTACTCGGTGTTGCGTCAAGTACCCCGATGGCCGGAGCCCTCGGGTCCGTCAAGTTCGTCTACGAACCGAGAACAACTACCGTCTCCGAAGAACCGTGTAGCGGAACCGTCAAGTTCGACTATGACTCGTGTACGACTACGCGGGATTCCTTGGATGCCAAGTTCAACGATGCATCAAGTTCCTCGCCATGACCCCGAACATCTACGGAAACTCGCGCAACGATAAACATGTACCACTACCGTCGCCGAGATCGCGAGAACCTCTACCGTCGACCCTAGAGCATGAGAGAACAACTACTTCGACTACCGTCACGAGAACGCCTACTTCCCTCTACGAACTTGATCCGTTCCGATAAGGCACGCTTCGAAAGGTATAACCATCGACACGACCGTTCGTGGACCGAATGCATGTTATGTGATATGAGATGATCGCGTTTGCACGTCGCCCCTCTTTTTGCCTTGCCAACGACATGTGGGAACTCGGTATCCGAGATCACCCCACCATCCTGGCTTGTCACGTTCCGCACACTTCCCCTTTGCGTCAGTATCTCAATCGAGTACCGGAACCGGAACGCTGCCATGGCACCGTTTTCGTTATCGTTGCCGTGGCACCCCTTTACTTTGCACCACGGTGACAAATGCTTCATAATGCTCTTGTAAACTTTTAATAAAATTTCTTAAACTTGCACATGTCATTCGCATCATGATAATAACATTTAAATGTTTAAACATTGTTGTTGCACCAAATTGATAATTGCATATGGGGATTTACCGGATTTGTTGCTTGTTATTTCCGGCCTCATTTAAACTTGCCTAAATGTTTAGTTTACTTATGCTTCACCTCTTGCCATGCTAACAACATTTAATATTGTTGAGTAGCTAAACGGGAGAGAACTAAATAAGTCATGTGGTGTTTCGTCAATATGCAACTCGTTGCATATTAAGCTCCATTTAATTTGTAGGATTGTTTGTGCATTTGCCATGCCATGCCTCATTTAAACCGGACATGCATCATACCTGGTTGTGCATCATGCCATGCTTATGTGATGGTTGTTTACTTTGTTGTTTGCTTCTTTCCGGGTTGCTTCTCGCGTTTAGCTTCGGTTTCGTTCTGGAGTTGTGAGGATTCGTTCGACTACGTCCGTTTGTCTTCTTCATGGACTCGTTCTTCTTCCTTGCGGGATTTCAGGCAAGATGACCATACCCTCGAAATCACTTCTATCTTTGCTTGCTTAGTTGCTCGCTCTTTTGCTATGCCTATGCTGCGATACCTACCACTTGCTTATCATGCCTCCCATATTGTTGAACCAAGCCTCTAACCCACCTTGCCCTAGCAAACCGTTGTTTGGCTATGTTACCGCTTTGCTCAGCCCCTCTTATAGCGTTGTTAGTTGCAGGTGAAGATCGAAGTTTGTTCCTTGTTGGAACATGGAGATGTTGTTCCTTGTTGGAACATGTTTACTTGTTGGGATATCACAATATATCTTATTTAATTAATGCATCTATATACTTGGTAAAGGGTGGAAGGCTCGGCCTTATGCCTGGTGTTTTGTTCCACTCTTGCCGCCCTAGTTTCCGTCATATCGGTGTTATGTTCCCGGATTTTGCGTCCCTTAAGCGGTTGGGCTATAATGGGAACCCCTTGACAGTTCGCTTTGAATAAAACTCCTCCAGCAAGGCCCAACCTTGGTCTTACCATTCACCACCTAGCCTCTTTTTCCCTTGGGTTAGGCCAGCCCAAGGGTCATCTTTATTTTTAAACCCCCCCGGGCCAGTGCTTGTCTAAGTGTTGGTCCGAACTGAGTAGACTGCGGGGCCACCTCGGGGAAACTTGAGGGCTGGTTTTACTCGTAGGATGTCTCATCCGGTGTTGCCCTAAGAACGAGATATGTGCAGCTCCCATCAGGATGTCGGCGCATCGGGCGGCTTTGCTGGACTTGTTTTACCATTGTCGAGGATGTCTTGAGGAACCGGGATACCGAGTCTGATCGGAATGTCTTGGGAGGAGGTCTATTCCTTCGTTGACCGTGAGAGCTTGTGATGGGCTAAGTTGGGACACCCCTGCAGGGATTTGAACTTTCGAAAGCCGTGCCCGCGGTTATGGGCAGATGGGAATTTGTTAACGTCCGGTTGTAGAAAACCTGAAGTTGACCTTAATTAAAATGAATCAACCGCGTGTGTAACCATGATGGTCTCTTTCCGGCGGAGTCCGGGAAGTGAACATGGTTGTTGGAGTTATGCTTGACGTAGGTTGTTTTAGGATCACTTCTTGATCATACTTTTATCGACCGTGCTTTGCCTTCTCTTCTCGCTCTCATTTGCGTATGTTAGCCACCTTTTATGCTAGTCGCTTGCTGCAGCTCCACCTCTTACCTTTACCTTACCCATAAGCTTAAATAGTCTTGATCGCGAGGGTGCGAGATTGCTGAGTCCCCGTGGCTCACAGATACTTCCAAAACCAGCTTGCAGGTGCCGAGGAGTCCGTGCAGATGACGCAACCCAGCTCAGGAGGAGCTCGTTGAAGATCTTGTCCTTCGTGTTGTTTCGTTCTAGTTGATCAGTAGTGAAGCCCGGTTGGGGTCGATCGGGGACCTTTGTCGCATTTGGGGTTCTTCTTTTATTTTGGTTCCGTAGTCGGACCTTGATTGTATTTGAATGATGTAATGCTTTATTCATGTTTTGTGTGAAGTGGCGTGTAAGCCAACTATGTATCTTTTTCCCTTATGTATTACATGGGTTGTGTGAAGATTACCTCACTTGCGACATTGCTTTCAATGCGGTTATGCCTCTAAGTCGTGCTTCGACATGTGGGAGATATAGCCGCATCGAGGGCGTTATAAGCGGCGCCTGACACACGCACGGCCCACACTGGAGCACGCCGCCCCTCGCTGCCCGGTTTTCTTCTTTTCCGTCGCACTGTGCGAAATCTGCCCCATGCTCGGTCTGGATCTACATAAGCGGTTGAGAGAGAGAGAGAGAGAGAGCACAACTAAGACGCACACTGTGGATTGTGGAAGAGGTACGTAGGACAGCACCCCTCTGTTTTCTTCCTTTTGGGTCTACTTTCTCTCACACACATGTGTATTTGTACTGATTCCCTGCAGGAAGAGGACATGTTGTTGGATCCGAGCACCTGTCAGAGGAGCATAGGCATAAGGAGGCATCCAGGAGACAAGTTTTTTTTAATTCGTATTCTATGTCTGCATGATGATATTAGTTAACTGGTAATAGTAAGTCACTGCCATACATCACTGATGAAACAGTTGTTTTTTCCCATTTAGCAAAGAAATTATGATCTGTTCCTCTACCAATAATTGTAAATTAGTCATGACACCCAGTCTAGCACCTGTCATGTTGTTTGATTTGTCTCTCTATATATATGTTCTCATGAGTGGTCATAGTTTTACATGACGATTTCCAGAATACGAATACACTGAAAGTTAATTTGATTTTCATAAATGTGTCCAATTTTGGTTGTATAAATTAATTTTTAATTTGGCATCCCATTCCATGCCAAGAATCAAATGACAAGCTGAATTTGTTCCTATGTAACGGGGTTCAGTAGCTTCCCTCTCCTGAATTATTCTTGTTGTAATTTCATGATTATGCAATTATCAATCTTCTCTTACTCATTTCACGTGTCCATAGTTAGCCAGGCAACTGAAGGTGGGTCATGTATTTTAGCACAGGTTCGATGTGGCAGTTGTTAACTTATCCCATTCCATGCCAAGAATCAAATGACAAGCTGAATTTGTTCCTATGTAACGGGGTTCAGTAGCTTCCCTCTCCTGAATTATTCTTGTTGTAATTTCATGGTTATGCAATTATCAATCTTCTCTTACTCATTTCACGTGTCCATAGTTAGCCAGGCAACTGAAGGTGGGTCATGTATTTTAGCACAGGTTCAATGTGGCGGTTGTTAACTTATTCCAACTGTGAAGAATGGTAGTTGTTGCCGGATGAATTTCTGGTCTCGCACCTCCTTATTTCTGGTCTTGCACCATGGACGGCCTGAACGGCGCTGACGTGCTTCTCCGGAGGAGGGCCATGTGATGGCCAGACCGGCATACATAGCCAGGTAAGACCAAGTGCTAGATACTGTCATGAGATAAATTTTGATGGATAGGATTTTAATAAGTTAGCGGTGTAGGTCGAGACGACCAAGAGATTGGTATGCACAATGTGTAGGCAGAATATGATACATTTACATTGACAGGTCTAGGCTCGGCTGGAGAGCTTTAGGCTTTTTATTGATTAAGCTTAACACTTCTGCTCACTCATTATTACTCTGTATTCATCAAATATTATTTATTTTGTACTATATTGTAGCATGTTCGACGAACACAAACAGAGACGGCTATGGTGCTAGCTGATAGCACTTGCTAACTTAAAAAGTTTGCATACCTTTTCTCTAATCCTATATACCTAAGAGATTGATCCCCACTACCACAATTATCTAAACATGCAGCCCGTCCACATCACCATCTTGCCACATCAGCAATTCTCATCATGTTCGTGCAATCTGCATGCAGCCGGGGGACAACCTTCCACCCAAGTTTAATTGTTTTACATTATCTTCTGACCTGTATCCATATCATATTAATTGTTCTCGCCGTTATCTTGGCCATCTGCAGCCATTTGATCTATTCTCATCCGTGTGTTTCCTCTCTCTACTCAACGCATGTGATCCCATAGTCACCGAAGCTAGCGGCTGCTTCCTCTTCCGCCTCCCATAACTGACGAATCAATCAAGCGATTTCCTCTTCCCCGGTTATTACTCCCTCAACTCTCCTCTCCCGTGGAGCTCCATCTCTCTTGATCCCCCCATCTGTCTCTCTGCATCGCTCAGGCTTCCGGCTGCCTCGTGGTGCATCCCGCCTCCGCTCTCACATCCTTCGGCCGCCCCCGTGCGCGGCGCGCCTTGTCACAGGTCAGTGTTTGCTGAGGATCTACGCGGGTCTGCCTCACCTCCGACCGGTCTCTAGGATTCTCGCGGGCTGCAATTCCCTTGCCGACAACAATTGTTTGGAGCCGTGAGCGTTTCGAGATGGTAGCCGCAATTCTGATTGGCTTTGGTCCTATTGTCGTCTCATGTCTGTTCCGTTCTGGCCAATCTAGCTCTGGCGCCCTGGGAGGCTGGTTTAGGTGGATTCCAACATGATCAGACCCGTTGTACAGGAGTTGTACATTGTTGTTCTTTTAATTTCCTCGACAGTCAAAACACTTCTCCTTCTCCAGGCAATAGGAACGAACCAACCAATACAGCAGTTTGGGTCTGTTTGACGAGGCAAGCGAGCAGGCGACTTCCTATAGTATCCTCCGGTCACCACCTCCATGCCCAAATAATGTTGTTCCTCCTACACCAAGCCAACCAGCCCTATGAAGTGTACTCTCACATGGAATTCACGGAGATTCTGTTACGCGATCTGAACTAACAGTGTTATTTGTTTTTATGGCCATGGAGGTTCTGATGCATTATCCTAAATGCATAAACATGCCATGAGGTTGTTCTTGAGCATTTAGAGTTCCTAGAAACAGTACAAGAAGATGTTTTTTTCTTCTGAATCTGCCACAAATTCAATCCACATAGCTTTCTTAAGTGCAGACCTTGCTCTTGCAGATGATTCAGTCATCGGCCGATCGCTAGGAACCACAAGCTTACAGCTTTGATCTTTGGAAGGAATGATGACATGGAGCCAAAACCCCTACCGGTACACTTTACACCGTGATACAATATGATTGTATTTGCATATGCATGCAAACTTTTGTTTTTCTTCCTATCTCATAGGCAGTTGTTGGTTGCAACTGCTGTGGATTTCTGAGTAGTTCTGTGTAGGAAAGTCATGGCTATGGAGATGCCTCGTGATCACAGCCAACATATGAAGCACATCATCGTGCTTTTTCACATGGACAGACGATCAGGTAGCATATATCTTTTTTGAATACACAGTGTTTGTTTGCTAATATATATCTTTATTTTTCTCATGCCTTTCAACAAATTACTGACGTGTTATGGGTGTTTACCAAGACATAATTTTTTTCCTTCACAAATAAGCCTTTCCACTTTACTGCCTTTGTTGCCAGTTATATCAGCATTATATTGTCTAAGGTGTCATTCCTTTCCTCTCTGAATTTGGAGCTATGCTTTGTTGACAGTTTGCAAGTTTGCAATTTACTCCACTGAACAGGTCAATGTACAATTTCTGTTCACAACAGGTTGTCATATAGGAGATGCAGCTTGAAACCATCTATTGGTATGCCTTTGCGTGGTTTCTTATAAGTATAGAGGCATCATAATTCAATATATGCACACATCTTAAATATGTTACAATTTACATACTATTTTGTTTGTGACGCACACATAATTAAATGCCTATTAATTGATTCATGGAATGATATGCCGGTGTAGCGAATAAGTAATTTCATGCACTGCATATTTCTCCTTCTTAAATCGTTGTTAATTGTTGTAATATATATTTTTTTATTTGTATACCTTTTCTTGCCTGCTGCACACTGTCCATTTTGAAGAGGTATAGAAAATTACTATTGCGCCCATCTATTTTTTGTGACCTTTCATCTATGTGATCCTTTATTCTTTTCTTGCTTCATGCATTGGTGAAATGCAACATGTTTATTCCTTCGATGTATTTTTTACACTTATTTAGTCTTAGCAAAATGTCGCAAATAGAGATCATATATACGTTGGGTTGTTGCTTATCCAAGAACAGTTTGAAGAAGTTGAGGTCGGCTTTGAGTTTTCAATGATTTTTTTCCTACCAATGCTATGGTTTAATTTTCACATTTTATAATTTCTTGGTCAACTATTGTTTCACAATCGAATTTAAGATTAGTTTGTAATCCATGAATACTTCGCAAGCAATTTAGAATTAACACAGATGGCTATAGATAGTGATCATGTCTGATGTGGCAAAGTAAATCATCCATCGTTTGTTTGTGAGACCCCAAAACCAAGATGCGATTTTCTTCCCACTGATTAGTTGGAGATGCTTTGTGCAAACTTAGTGTTTAGTGCATCTGTTTTGATGCTTTAGGGTACGTCATGCTTCAAAGCCAAAACAAGTTGTAGCCAATTTTACAATGCTTTGTGCTAATTTAGTATATCGATTCAGGTTTCTAACTAAGCATAGCTCCCTTCTATAGACAACTTAAACTTTTATAGATAGCACACAACTTTTACTTGATGAGGATAGTTCGTCATATATGGAGCCATAAAGATCAGGACGACCAAATTTTATCAAAATATAGTGCAACCGATTCCCGCAGCAACGTGCGGGGTATCATCTAGTTATATGAGTGTTTCTTACCAACTATTGAGCCTACCAGTTTTAGATCTATGTCTCACTACTAGGGAAAACCCTATACACAGAATCTTAGTAGCAGCTTGGCTCAAAAAGGAGCGCTGCTACTAATTAGCAGTAGCGCGGGTGTGGAAACCCCACTACTGACAAGTGCTTAGCAGTAGCGCGCTCGGCGTAACCCGCGCTGCTACAAATATCGACCGACAGTGCCCACCCAACTCCATTTAGCAGCAGCGCGGTGCCGCGAGCCGTGCTACTGCTATAGCTGTAGCAGTAGCGCGATTTTTCTGAGGTCGCTGCTGCTAATTTTCAAATCGGGCACACTTTTGGTCCCGGTTAGCAGTAGCGCTTGTATCGAAAGCGTGCTGCTGCTACTTTCTTAGTAGCAGCGCGTTTTACGTCCCGCGCTACTGCTAATCCGCACCCACCACCTTTTCCCCACCCGTCCTCCCCCTCCCCCTCTATTGGGGATATTACTACCAGAATGACCCGCCCAGGAGGGGCCGGGTCCTAATGGTGGGTTACATAAGAAGCCCAATATACATTCAAGATGATAGTTTATTAAACATATAGAAATCCCAAAGGCCTGGGGCCGGCTTAAGGCCTGATATTGTAAACCGTCGTATGTAAGGAAAGACTTGTAAGAAAAGGCATGTAAAGGAAGTCACCGAGCCGGACACGATTATGAGCTGGCCGGGACTCTGTAGGCCACCAGGCGTCAACCCATGTATATAAGGGGACGACCCGGTGGCGACTTAGGGCAAGAAAGAACCAAAT
Source organism: Triticum urartu (assembly GCF_003073215.2). Taxonomy (NCBI): domain Eukaryota; kingdom Viridiplantae; phylum Streptophyta; class Magnoliopsida; order Poales; family Poaceae; genus Triticum; species Triticum urartu. The sequence continues at coordinate 96,459,758 of NC_053027.1, read as the reverse complement.
CGATAACCAAGCCGGCGAGTTGAGCCCCTTGGAGATTGAAACTTCAGCAATACCAATCCCAACTAGACGTAGGCTTTTACCTTCATCGTAAGGGGCCGAACTAGTATAAAAACTCTCTCGTGTGTCCTTTGTCCCGATTAACCCCTTTAAGCTTCCTAGTGCGATGGCCCTACGACTAAGTCCTTGTTCTAGGACATCTGTCGTGTCAACTCCACGACAGTTGGCGCCCACCGTGGGGCCAGCGCACGGTGGATTTGAGTTCTTGAAGGGAAACTTCGAAGGGCTCAAGGGATATGCTGTAGGCCGGATGACCAAGAGTCGTCGCGGCAAGCTCTACATCGACGACGAAGGCTGGGGCCCCGAGGCCGGCTCAATTGAGTATGGGTACCGGCTCCCCTTCGGTGGAATTCACGTCTTCATCGGCCGGATCGGCGAGTCAGGCCCTGAGCCGGACGTCCACACCAACCTCATCAAAACGGCTCAGCGTGCCAGGACCACCCGTGTTCAATCGGTCGTGAAACATGCCTTCGTAGGCTGCATCCATGGCAGTGAATACTCCGAAGGATCGATGGAAGGCGGGGAGACAGCCATCTGCTCTGATACTGCATCATCAACAGGTGAGATGGACTCATTGTACCAGCTGCAAGACGGCATGCTCGGGAGCTGTTCCGATGGCAGCAGTATTCCGGACCCCCTTGAGCCGCCGAATTGTGCCGGAGTCTTCATGGCGGGGACGCAGCCCGGGCAGAATTCTACCGCATCGGCAGCAGCAGCTACCGGGTCGACAGCAGCCGGGTCAGGAGACCCCGCGCGCCTCCGGCTCAGATTCTAATGGACCTCATGGATCGGCTGACGACTCTGTTAACCGCTGCGGTAGAGCCGGCGGATAAAGCCCAGCACAACACAGAAGTGGCATGCGTGCGGGAGGAGATGGTGCAAACTAAAGAAAATCTAGCCGCGGAGGAAACCTGGATGGCAGCAGAACGAGCAGCTCTGGACGCTCGTGCTCAGCAACTTCAAGAAGAAATTTTCCGGCTCTCGGTGGATCTTAACGCATCAAACGAGGTCATGAGGAGGAGGCATCAGAAAACTCAGTCGCGTCTGCCTCTAACGCTGGATCTGAGGAACCTGTTCCATACACCCGGGGCTGGGGGAGGCACCCACTGGAGGCAAACCGGGTCACAACACCCGGTGCAACAGGTCAGCCACGCGCCATGGAGCCACCTCGTGTAAATACAGCTCCTCCTCGTTATGTGTCAACACCTTCGGGTCACTTCTCCAACCCCCTGGAAAACCTCATCGCAGCATCGGCTCGTTTGGCGGCTCTCCCAATGGAAGGCTACTCGCCAGCAGCAATTGAAACCCGGAGGGTGAGAGAACTACTTCAGACAGCTCTGGCCCAGCAGGATGCATACTCCTACAGTCGAGACAGGATTCATTCAACTCCTCGCCCAAGCTGGAGCCCGAGTTATAGTTGTAGGGGAACGTAGCAATTTCAAAAAATTTCCTACGCACACACAAGATCATTGTGATGCATAGCAACGAGAGGGGAGAGTGTTGTCTACGTACCCTCGTAGACCGAAAGCGGAAGCGTTAGCACAACGCGGTTGATGTAGTCGTACGTCTTCACGGCCCGACCGATCAAGCACCGAAACTACGGCACCTCCGAGTTCTAGCACACATCAGCTCGATGACGATCCCCGGACTCCGATCCAGCAGAATGTCGGGGAAGAGTTCCCTCAGCACGATGGTGTGGTGACGATCTTGATGTTCTACTGTCGCAGGGCTTCGCCTAAGCACCACTACAATATTATCGAGGACTATGGTGGAGGGGGGCACCGCACACGGCTAAGAGATCAATGATCAACTGTTGTCTCTCTGGGGTGCCCCCCTGCCCCCGTATATAAAGGAGCAAGGGAGGGAGGTGGCCGGCCTAGGGGGAGGGTACGCCAAGGGGGGAGTCCTACTCCCGCCGGGAGTAGGACTCCTCCTTCCCTTGTTGGAGTAGGAGAGAAGGAAAGAGTAGGAGAGGAACAAGGAAAAGTGGGCTGCACCCCTTGTCCAATTCGGACCAGAGGGGGGGCACGCGCCTCCTTCCTTTTGGCCTCTCTCCTCTATTCCCGTATGGCCCAATAAGGCCCATATACGCCCCGGCGAATTCCCGTAACTCTCCGGTACTTCGAAAAATACCCGAATCACTTGGAACCTTTCCGATGTCCGAATATAGTCGTCCAATATATCGATCTTTACATCTCGACCATTTCGAGACTTCTCATCATGTCCCCGATCTCATCCGGGACTCCGAACTCCTTCGGTACATCAAAACTCATAAACTCGTAATATAACTGTCATCGAAACCTTAAGCGTGCGGACCCTACGGGTTCGAGAACTATGTAGACATGACCGAGACACGTCTCCGGTCAATAACCAATAGCGGAACCTGGATGCTCATATTGGCTCCCACATATTCTATGAAGATCTTTATCGGTCAGACCGCATAACAACATACGTTGTTCCCTTTGTCATCGGTATGTTACTTGCCCGAGATTCGATCGTCGGTATCTCAATACCTAGTTCAATCTTGTTACTGGCAAGTCTCGTTTACTCGTTCCGTAATACATCATCCCGCAACTAACTTATTAGTTGCAATGCTTTGTAACATCCCAAATTTTCAATTTGGAATGTTATACATTAGATTTTGTAACATCCCAAATTTTCAATTTGGAATGTTATACATTAGATCATCATTGCATATCATATTTCTTTTGCATTTTCGTTGATCCTAGAAATTCTACGCAACTCAATGACCCATGAGAGAGTTGGGGATTTTGTTATTTTCATATTTGAGTTCTCTCAAATTTTCGAGAATAGGATCATTTGATTTTATTTATTTTATCATCAATTATTCTACTATACAAAAATATGAGAGAGGGAATTAAAATGACTTTCCCAAAATAAAGAAATATTTTTAATAATAAATCAAATAAGATTTTATTTCGGAGTTTTTTGGTGTTTTATTTGAATTAGGAAAAAGTGTGTTTTTCAAAATTGCATTTAGGTCCCAAATAAATGTTCACCTTGTGAGGCTGATTTTAGAAGCCCGTGAAAATTTATTTCGGAATTTTTGGAGTCCGTTTAGTTATTTCTTTTTCTTTTTCTTCCGAGCGGAATATTTAAAAAAACCCGCGCCCGACTGGGCCAAGGGCCCAGCCGAGCTAGCCGGCCCAGCCGCGCCGCCTCCCGCTCGAGCAGCCGCCGGACTCGGGAGGAGTCGAGCCGGAGCCGCCTCGCCGCCGCCCGACCCCCTCCCCAAGGCAGCCCCCCCCCTTCTCTTAAATACCAAGCCACCCGCGCCCTCACCTCACCCGCGCCCCGCCCCACACCGCCCCGCCGCCGCCTGCTGCTGCCGCCGCCGCTCGGCTGCCGAGCCGCCCCGCCGCCCCGCATAGGCCGCCGCCGCCGGAGCCCGCCCCCCGCCGGAATACCTCGCCGGAGGTATAGCCGCCGCCGTTCGCCGTTCGGTTTTTTTAAGAAACCGCTGGGTTTTTTTTTCAAAACCCTAGATCGGTTATTTCTCTGGTTTACTTAATTAGTGAACGTTCACCGATTCGTTCGTTTTAATGGAACGCGTTCATCGTTTAGTTTCAGATAACGAACGTTCGTTCGTTAATCTGTTCTTCGTCGTTTTTCTTTTCTCGGATTAAATCCGCGATTTTTCTGATCGCGATTCTGATCCGATTTTCATTTTAGTTTAACTTTTCGCTCGTTTATCGGAATCAGGCAATTCAAGCGCCTAGATTTCGTCTCGAAACCCTCTATCCGTTTAACCAACCTAAACAAGATTTTGCTACTATAAAAATTGCCCTAGATCCAGATTGCTAGAACGAAGTTGTTTTCTTTCGCCGTTTGATTTTCGTTGCTTCGTTCGATTCGATTCTTTTTGCCAACCGAGTTCTTAGTTGAACCTTCTTGGTTAGATCTCTTATTTGAGTTTTACCTGTGCATTAGATGAGTGCTTATTGTATGCTTGTTTGTTTGTTTGCGATAGAATATCCGGAGTGCGCCGCCTGTTACTTCGAATCGCTAGGTTTCCCGGATCATCAGCAAGGCAAGTAACACTTTGATCATACCTTTTACTACTACCCAGTTTTATTGCATTAGATCAATCCTCACACATTGCATTGATTAGGATCTAATTAAATTGTGGGATGGGAAGTAGATGAGGTAGTACCTATTACCATTATTTTATCAAACCTTTGGGAGTTACTTTCTACGTTTGCTTATTATGCCATGCTATGCTAGTAGACGTGGATTGGGATGCTAGTAGACGTGGATTGGGTGAGTGAAATCCATTGACAGATGTGAGATTGATAATTAATGGTTTATCTAAGGTGGCAACTTAAACACACATCTGGGTGGATTGAGGCACCTGGGTATTCCAGGACTTGCCTGTTTTCTTTTGGACCGCCACCCAGGCTCAAAGGGATCATAAGACTATTCATACTAGAAACTTCCGTGTGCAGCCACAAGATATTATGGGCTCTAGCATAGTTGACTAAGTTGTGCGAACTCTTACAGTGGTAGACTAGCAGATGTAGGGGATATAGGTGGTACGGTCTACCCGATGGTAAGGTGCTAGCGCTTCTGAAAAACTATGTCTCGGTCATCCGTCTTCTCAAACACCCTGTAGTGCGAGAAACCAAACGGAGGCGATCGAGTCTTGTGGGGAAAAGTGCGCAAACCTCTGCAGAGTGTAACAAACTAATCATGATTAGCTGTGTCCCTGGTTATGGACATCTTGAGTATCTAGTACCTGGATTATCATGTGAATCTCAACATGTTACTCTAAATTAATTTGGTTGGGTTATGTTTAATGATGATGCTTAATTGGGATTGAGAATGCTGTCAACCATTATCAATGTTTAACAACTACCATGATAGTTAAATAAATTCTATTCCTTTAAAGTAGGAAAAAATTGGCTTTACGCAAAACTGTAACCATAGAGCTTTCCACCAGCCAGATATGCATTTAGTATAGCTGTTCATTCCATTACTCTCTATGTGTTACCTTGCCAGCATATTCCATGTGCTGACCCGTTTTCGGGCTGCAATGTTAATGTTGCAGACTTTTCAGACGACGATTAAGGAGTTTTAGGTCGTGATTCTAAACTCAGTGATGCCGTTGGAGTTGATGGACTCACTTATCTTCCAAGCCTTCCGCTGTTATCGTTATTAGATGGCCTTAAGCCATATTTATTGTAATAAGTTCTCTTATGAGACACTCGATGTAATAAGTGTGTGATTGCTACTCTGCTATAAATCCTCCGAGTACTGTGTGGTGTCAGCATTACTGATCCAGGGATGACACCGGAGCACAGAGATCAGACCGTTTGATGTCTGGTCGCTACAGAGATGGTATCAGAGCACATGCTGACTGTAGGACACGACCACTAAGCTAAAAGACCTAAGATCACTATTCACTCTCTTCTCTTCTGACTTCTCATCTTTTCTACTCTTTAGGATGGCGGATGCAAGGAATAAGTTCACGCAACCGGATGAAGATACACCCTTTGGACGCCACTTGAAGGAAGTCACTAGATACCTGAATATAGGAGTACCAAGCTTCACGGGAACCTACAACGCCACTTTACCGGAAGAAGAGCGCTGGATGATTCAAGTTCAAGTTCCAGGAAGGACGTTCATGCCAGTCACTGAACCCATAGAGTTTTCTGTTGATGCACCAACTTGGAGTCTAGGAAAGAGCATGGCAGCTCACATAGCCATGGGACGCATTGGAGAAGTCTACCGCAAGGATCTCAAAGATACTATCTACCAGATTTGTGGGCGCCGAGATGAACACTGGGAGATGATCAACACCAGGAAGGATAGATCAATCGCAGCTTTTATCCAAGAATTAAACCAGCACATTCGACGATAGGAGAACCAGATGTGTGCCGACATGATAGATCTGAAGAAGGATAAGACTAGAATCAAGGAATTGGAGGAAGAACTCAAGGCTACACGTGAAGATTATGAAGAAGAAATTGAAGTATTGGTGGAGAAGAATGACGACCTGATCAAGAAGATTGGAATATTTATGGGAGGCCCGACACCAGTAGATGAAGACGAAGAACCCAAGGAGATTAACCCGGAAGACTACATCATCATCGACGGCACCGACTCGGAACCAGATAGTAGCGATGATGACTATGTTGATGAAGCTGGAGCAGATATTATGGAGTCAACGACCGAGGAATATTTCTAGTAGACCACCTCATCAGTAGTAGTAGTAGTCCACCATGTAAATAAAGTAGTTCGAGCACTTTTGCGATAGTTAGATCGATTGTATGCCCTTGTTTGATTGAATGAAGTGAATGGTTTGCTTTTGCCTCATGTGCATATGGGTAGTGTTTTCTCTTTAGACCCCCTCTATTCTTATATCTCATCTTTTCTAAACCCTCAGATGCCTCCGAGACGTGACCCCAGATTTGCCTTTCCACCGGAGCTCACCCAGTTGATCCAGCAGTAGAACACATTGATGCAGTTGCTAGTCCAGAATCAGAATCAGGGGAACAACAACAACAACCCACCACCACCACCACCTGTTGACCACTTAGCCCGTTTTCTTAGGCTGAATCCACCAGTGTTTTCCAGTAGCACCGAGCCGATAGTAGCAGATGATTGGCTCCGCAAGACAGCTAGGGAGTTGACCACAGCAGGATGCACAGATGCAGAGAAGGTGAAGTTTTCCGCACATCAGCTAGAAGGACCCACAGCATCATGGTGGGAGAATTTCACAGCCACTTTCCCAGTCGACATTGTCACATGGGACCAGTTTCAGCAGGCTTTCCGTACTGCCCATGTTTCAGCAGGAGCTATGGCCATGAAGAAGCGTGAGTTTCGTAACTTGCGCCAAGGAGGACGGACAGTTGGCCAGTATGTGGAGGAATTTAGTAAGTTAGCACGTTATGCCCCAGATGACGTCGCTACGGATGCAGCTAAGCAGGAGAAGTTTCTGGAAGGACTGAATGATGAATTGAGCATGCAGTTAATGGTAGCCACCTTCAACAACTACCAGGAGTTGGTAGATCGTGCTCTTATGATTGAAGGGAAGCAGCAGCAAATTGAGAATCGCAAGAGGAAGTATGGACAAGGAAAGTACAATTCAGGAGCTCCGCAGAAGCCACATTTTACCCCTAGACCGGGAGGACATTTTCAGCATACCCATGGAGGAGGTAGCTCGCACAGTCACAATGGCACCAAGAATGGAAATGGCAATGGAGGAAGCAACGGCCAGAACCGCACCAACCCCTCGACCCCAGCCAAGAAGGACCTAAGCCAAGTCACTTGCTATAAGTGTTCGAAGACCGGACATTATGCCAATGAATGTCCTGAAGGCCAAAATGGCAATGGAAGTTCTGGGAAGAAGCCGAACCCTTTCAACAGGGGACAGGTGAACCACGTTAGCGTGGAGGAGGTTGAAGCACAACCCGATGCAGTAATAGGTAAGTTTTTGGTTAAGTCATTTACTGCACTCGTTCTTTTTGATACTGGAGCATCGCATTCATACATCTCAAGGGGATTTGTGGATAAGTATAACCTACCAACCCAAGCCCTTAGGTCACCCATGTTAGTAACCTCGCCCAGAGCAGAGTATGTGGCTAGTCTATGGTGTGATCGGTTACCATTAAGGATTGGTAACTATGTTTTTCCCTCAGACCTAATAGTCTTGGAATCTCAAGGATTGGATGTGATATTAGGCATGGATTGGTTATCAAAGTATGAAGGGAATATTGAGTGTGCTAGTAAGTCAATTTTGCTTACCACACCAGAAGGGAGAAGGATCAAGTATGTATCCCGGCATGTGCTAGAGAGGACCCAAGTAAATTGCCTAACAGGAGTTGTGCAGGAGGAAGTACCAGTGGTAAGGGATTTCCCTGATGTATTTCCAGAAGATTTGCCAGGCATGGCACCGGATAGAGATATTGAGTTCTTGATTGAGCTATTTCCCGGCACTGGGCCAATATCAAAGAGACCTTATAGGATGCCAGCAAAGGATTTGGTGGAAATTAAGAAGCGGATTAAGGAGTTACTGGATAAGGGATATATTCACCCAAGTTCTTCACCTTGGGGATCGCCAGTACTTCTAGTGGAGAAGAAGGATGGATCGTTAAGGATGGTTGTTGATTATCGAGGATTGAATGAAGTAACGATCAAGAACAAGTACCCACTACCAATGATCAACGATCTGTTTGATCGATTGCAAGGAGCTAAGGTATTTTCCAGGATCGATCTGCGATCAGGATACCACCAGTTAAAGATTCGAGAACAGGATATTCCGAAGACAGCTTTTACTACCAGGTATGGGCTGTATGAGTATACCGTTATGTCATTTGGTCTGACTAACGCACCTGCCTATTTTATGAACATGATGAACAAAGTGTTTATGAAGTTTTTGGATAAGTTCGTCGTAGTGTTCATTGATGATATCCTGGTTTATTCGAAGAATGAAGAGGAGCATAAGGAGCATTTGCATTTGGTACTTGGAAAGCTCAAAGAACACCAATTATATGCCAAGTTCAGCAAATGTGAGTTTTGGTTGAAGGAAGTAGGATTCCTCAGACACGTTATATCCGGAGAAGGTATAGCAGTAGATCCCGCTAAAGTTGAAACCGTGACCAAGTGGGAAGCCCCAACAACAGTTGGAGAGATCCGGAGTTTTCTTGGACTCGCAGGATACTACCGGAGATTTATTGAGAATTTCTCAAAGATTGCGAAGCCTATGATCGAGTTGTTGAAGAAAGATACCAAGTTCATATGGACAGAGGAGTGTGAGGCTAGTTTTTAGGAGTTGAAGAAACACTTGGTTACCTCACCAGTGTTGATTTTGCCAGACCAGACCAAAGATTATGAGGTGTACTGCGACGCTTCACGTCGAGGACTTGGAGCAGTGCTTATGCAGGAAGGGAGAGTTGTTTCATATGCCTCAAGACAACTGAAGCCCCATGAGTTGAATTATGCTACGCATGATTTGGAGTTAGTAGCCGTAGTGCATGCTTTGAAAACATGGAGACATTTCCTCATTGGAAACCATTGTGAAGTGTACACGGATCATAAGAGTTTGAAGTACATTTTCACCCAGAAGGAGTTGAATCTCAGACAAAGGAGATGGCTGGAGCTTATCAAGGATTATGATATGAGATTGCATTATCACCCCGGAAAGGCTAATGTGATAGCTGACGCATTAAGCCGCAAGAGTCATGTCAATACGTTAATGACGGGAGAAATACCCAAGGAGTTAGCAGAAGAATCTTCGTGAACTATGTTTAGAAATAGTTCTGAGAAGCTATGTAGCAGCATTGGAGATTCAGTCAACTTTGATGGATAGAATCAGAGAAGCTCAGAAAGCTAACAAAGAGATTGCTGCTATAAAAGAGAAACTGAGCAAAGGAAAAGCTAAAGGATTTCGTGAGGATGAGCACGACACCCTTTGGTTTGAAGACCGTGTTTACGTGCCCAATGACCCGGAGATCAGGAAGTTGATACTGCAAGAGGCGCATGATTCACCATATTCGATTCACCCAGGAAATACCAAGATGTATCTGGATTTGAAGGATATTTTCTGGTGGACCGGAATGAAGAAGGATATAGCGGAGTATGTAGCAGTTTGTGATGTATGCCAGAGAGTAAAGGCAGAGCATCAGAAGCCAGCAGGATTGTTACAACCATTGCCGATACCCGAATGGAAGTGGGATAAGCTAGGCATGGATTTTATCATGGGATTGCCCAGGACTCGTTCAGGCTATGACTCGATTTGGGTTGTAGTTGATCGATTGACGAAAGTAGCTCATTTCATCCCAGTAAAGACCACTTACACCAGTGCTAAGTTGGCAAAGATATACATGACCAGGATCGTATGTCTGCATGGAGTTCCAAGGAGTATCGTATCAGATAGAGGAACCCAATTTACCTCAAAGTTCTGGAAGTAGTTGCATGAAACTTTGGGTACCAGGCTAGAATTCAGCACAGCTTTTCATCCACACACAGATGGACAGACCGAGAGGGTAAATCAGATTTTGGAGGATCTGAGAGCTTGTGCGCTAGATTATGGATCTAGTTGGGATGACAATTTGCCATATGCAGAGTTCTCTTACAACAACAGTTACCAAACTAGTTTGAAGATGGCCCCTTTCGAAGCCTTGTACGGAAGGAGGTGCAGGACACTGTTGTCATGGGACGAAGTTGGAGACCGTCAGTTGTTTGGTCCTGACTTGATTAAAGAGTCTCAACAGAAGGTGAAGTTGATTCGCGATAGGCTCAAGGTAGCCCAGTCCAGACAGAAGAGTTATGCGGATTCTAAACGCAAGGAGACACTTTACAAAGTTGGAGATAGAGCTTATCTTCGAGTATCCCCACTTCGGGGAACAAAACGTTTTGGAGTCAAAGGAAAGTTAGCACCACGATTTGTAGGACCATATCGAGTATTGGAATGTATGGGGGAAGTATCCTACAAGTTGGAATTTCCCGAAGGATTGTCAGGAGTACATGACGTGTTCCACGTTTCTCAGCTGAAGAAATGTCACGCAGAGATGGCTGATATACCATTGAGAGATACAGTGCCTTTGGAAACTATTCAGTTGGATAACGATTTGACCTACGAGGAGAAGCCTGTTAAGATTCTCGAGTTTGCCAACCGAGTTACTCGCAGCAAGGTTATCAAGTTTTGCAAAGTCCAGTGGAGCCACCACTCAGAGGATGAAGCCACCTGGGAGCGAGAGGAAGATTTGTTCAAGGACCACCCTCACCTATTTTCTAGCCAACCCGAATCTCGAGGGCGAGATTCATCTTAAGGGGGGTAGGTTTGTAACATCCCAAATTTTCAATTTGGAATGTTATACATTAGATCATCATTGCATATCATATTTCTTTTGCATTTTGGTTGATCCTAGAAATTCAACGCAACTCAATGACCCATGGAGAGAGTTGGGGATTTCAATATTTTCATATTTGAGTTCTCTCAAATTTTGAGAATAGGATCATTTGATTTTATTTATTTTATCATCAAGAGGGAATAAAATGACTTTCCCAAAATAAAGAAATATTGAGGATTTAATAATAAAATCAAGTAAGATTTTATTTCGGAGTTTTTCGGTGTTTTATTTGAATTAGGAAAAAAGTGCGTTTTTCAAAATTGCAGTTAGGTCCCAAATAAATGTTCACCTTGTGAGGCTTGATTTTAGAAGCCCGTGAAAATTTATTTCGGAATTTTTGGAGTCTGTTTAGTATTTCTTTTTCTTTTTCTTCCGAGCGGAATATTTTTTAAAAACCGCGCCCGACTGGGCAAAGGGCCCAGCCGAGCCAGGCCAGCCCAGCCGCCGTCGCCTCCCGCTCGAGCAGCCGCCGGACTCGGGAGGAGACCGAGCCGAAGCCGCCTCGCCGCCGCTTGACCCCCTCCCCAAGGCAGCACCCCCCTTCTCTTAAATACCAAGCCACCCCGCCGCCCTCACCTCACCACCGCCCCGCCGCCCGCCAGCCGCAGCCGCCCTGCCGCCTGCTGCTGCCGTCGCCGCACGCCGCCGCCGCCGCTGCCGAGCCGCCCCGCCGCCCCTCATAGCCGCTGCCGCCGGAGCCCCGTCCCGCCTGCCGGAATACCTCGCCGGAGGTATAGCCGCCGCTGTTCGCCGTTCGTTTTTTTAAGAAAACCGCCTCGGTTTTTTTCGAAAACCCTAGATCGGTTTATTTCTCTGGTTTACTTAATTAGTGAACGTTCACCGATTCGTTCGTTTTAACGAACGCGTTCATCGTTTAGTTTCAGATAACGAACGTTCGTTCGTTAATCTGTTCTTCGTTTTTCTTTTCTCGGATTAAATCCGCGATTTTTCTGATCGCGATTTCTGATCCGATTTTCGTTTTAGTTTAACTTTTCGCTCGTTTATCGGAATCAGGCGATTCAAGCGCCTAGAGTTTCGTCTCGAAACCCTCTATCCGTTTAACCAACCTAAACAAGATTTTGCTACTGTAAAATTCCCTAGATCCAGATTGCTAGAACGAAGTTGTTTTCTTTCGCCGTTTGATTTTCGTTGCTTCGTTCGATTTGATTTTTTGCCAACCGGAGTTCTTAAGTTGAACCTTCTGGTTAGATCTCTTATTTGAGTTTTACCTGTGCATTAGATGAGTACTTATTGTATGCTTGTTTGTTTGTTTGCGATAGAATATCCGGAGTGCGCCGCCTGTTACTTCGAATCGTCTAGGTTCCGGATCATCAGCAAGGCAAGTAACACTTTGATCATACCTTTCTACTACCCAGTTTTATTGCATTAGATCAATCCTCACACATTGCATGATTAGGATCTAATTAAATTGTGGGATGGGAAGTAGATGAGGTAGTACCTATTACCAGTTTATTATCAAACCTTTGGGAGTTACTTCTACGTTTGCTTATTATGCCATGCTATGCTAGTAGACGTGGATTGGGTGAGTGAAATCCATTGACAGATGTGAGATTGATAATTAATGGTTTATCTAAGGTGGCAACTTAAACACACATCTGGGTGGATTGAGGCACCTGGGTATTCCAGGACTTGCCTGTTTTCTTTTGGACCGCCACCCAGGCTCAAAGGGATCATAAGACTATTCATACTAGAAACTTCCGTGTGCAGCCACAAGCTATTATGGGCTCTAGCATAGTTGACTAGTTGTGCGAACTCTTACAGTGGTAGACTAGCAGATGTAGGGGATATAGGTGGTACGGTCTACCCGATCGTAAGGTGCTTAGCGCTTCTGAAAAAATATGTTCTCGTCATCCGTCCTTTCTCAACACCTGTAGTGCGAGAAACCAAAAGGCGATCGAGTCTTGTGGGGAAGTGCGCAAACCTCTGCAGAGTAACAAACTTCATGATTAGCCGTGTGCCCCAGTTATGACATCTTGAGTATCTAGTACCTGGATATCATGTGATCTCAACATGTTACTCTAAATTAATTTGGTTGGTTATGTTAATGATGATGCTAATTGGGATTGAGAATGCTGTCAACCATTCTCAATGTTTAACAACTACCATTGATAGTTAAATAAATTCTAATTCCTTTAAGTAGGGAAAATTGGCTTTACGCAAAACTGTACCATAGAGCTCCACCAGCAGATATGCATTAGTATAGCTGTCATTTCCATTACTCTCTATGTGTACCCTGCAGCATATTCCATGTGCTTGACCGTTTTCGGGCTGCCAATGTTTAATGTGCAGACTTTTCAGACGACGATTAAGAGTTTTAGGTCGTGATTCTAAACTCAGTGATGCGTTGGAGTTGATGGACTCCGACTCACTTATCTTCCAAGCCTTCCGCTGTTATCGTTATTAGATGGCCTTAAGCCATATTTATTGTAATAAGTTCTCTTATGAGACACTCGATGTAATAAGTGTGTGATTGCTACTCTGCTATAAATCCTCCGAGTACTGTGTGGTGTCAGCATTACTGATCCAGGGATGACACCGGAGCACAGAGATCAGACCGTTTGAGGTCTGGTCGCTACATGCTTGCAAGGCTTAAGTGATGTGCATTACCGAGAGGGCCCAGAGATACCTCTCCGACAATCGGAGTGACAAATGCTAATCTCGAAATATGCCAACCCAACAAGTACCTTCGAAGACACCTGTAGAGCACCTTTATAATCACCCAGTTACGTTGTGACGTTTGGTAGCACACAAAGTGTTCCTCCGGTAAACGGGAGTTGCATAATCTCATAGTCATAGGAACATGTATAAGTTATGAAGAAAGCAACAACAACCAACTAAACGATCAAGTGCTAAGCTAATGGAATGGGTCAAGTCAATCACATCATTCTCCTAATGATGTGATCTCGTTAATCAAATGACAGCTCATGTCTATGGCTAGGAAACATAACCATCTCCGATCAACGAGCTAGTCAAGTAGAGGCATACTAGTGACACTCTGTTTGTCTATGTATTCACACATGTATTATGTTTCTAGTTAATACAATTCTAGCATGAATAATAAACATTTATCATGAAATAAGGAAATAAATAATAACTTTATTATTGCCTCTAGGGCACATTTCATTCAGTCTCCCTCTTGCACTAGAGTCAATAATCTAGTTCACATCGCCATGTGATTTAACATCAATAGTTCACATCACCATGTGATTAACACCCATAGTTCACATCGTCATGTGACCAACACCCAAAGGGTTTACTAGATTCAATAATCTAGCTAGTTCACATTGCTATGTGATTAACGCCCAAAGAGTACTAGGGTGTGATCATGTTTTGCTTGTAAGAGAAGTTTAGTCAACGGGTCTGTCGCATTCAGATCCGTAAGTATTTTGCAAATTTCTATGTCAACAATGCTCTGCACTAAGCTACTCTAGCTAATTGCTCCCACTTTCAATATGTATCCAGATTGAGACTTTGAGTCATCTGGATCAGTGTCAAAACTTGCATCGACGTAACCCTTTACGACGAACCTTTTGTCACCTCCATAATCGAGAAAGATATCCTTATTCCACTAAGGATAATTTTGACCAATGTCCAGTGATATACTCCTAGATCACTATTGTACTCCCTTGCCAAACTCAGGGCAGGGTATACAATAGGTCTGGTACACAGCATGGCATACTTTATAGAACCTATGGCTGAGGCATAGGGAATGACTTTCATTCTCTCTCTATCTTCTGCCATGGTCGGGTTTTGAGTCTTACTCAACTTCACAACTTGTAACACAGGCAAGAACTCCTTCTTTGACAGTTCCATTTTGAACTACTTCAAAATCTTGTCAAGGTATGTACTCATTGAAAAACTTATCATGTGTCTTGATCTATCTCTATAGATCTTGATGCTCAATATGTAAGCAGCTTCACTGAGGTCTTTATTTGAAAAACTCCTTTCAAACATTCCTTTATGCTTTGCAGAATAATTCTACATTATCTCCGATCAACAATATGTCATTCACATAAATTTATCAGAAATGTTGTAGTGCTCCCACTCACTTTCTTGTAAATACAGGCTTCACCGCAAGTCTGTATAAAACTATATGCTTTGATCAACTTATCAAAGCATATATTCCAACTCCGAGATGCTTGCACCAGTCCATAGATGGATCGCTGGAGCTTGCATATTTTGTTAGCACCTTTAGGATTGACAAAACCTTCTGGTTGCATCATATACAACTCTTCTTTAATAAATCCATTAAGGAATGCAGTTTTGTTTATCCATTTGCCAGATTTCATAAAATGTGTGTTGGAATTATGCCCTAGAGGCAATAATAAAATGGTTATTATTATATTTCTTTGTTCATGATAATTGTCTATTGTTCATGCTATAATTGTGTTATCCGGAAATCGTAATACATGTGTGAATAAATAGACCACAACACGTCCCTAGTGAGCCTCTAGTTGACTAGCTCATTGATCAAAAGATAGTCATGGTTTCCTGACTATGGACATTGGATGTCATTGATAACGGGATCACATCATTAGGAGAATGATGTGATGGACAAGACCCAATGCTAAGCATAGCTCAAAGATCGTGTAGTTCGTTTGCTATAGCTTTTCCGAATGTCAAGTATCATTTCCTTAGACCATGAGATTGTGCAACTCCCGGATACCGTAGGAGTGCTTTGGGTATACCAAACGTCACAACGTAACTGGGTGACTATAAAGGTGCACTACGGGTATCTCCGAAAGTGTCTGTTGGGTTGGCACGAATCGAGACTGGGATTTGTCACTCCGTATGACAAAGAGGTATCTCTGGGCCCACTCGGTAATGCATCATCATAATGAGCTCAATGTGACCAAGTGGTTGATCACGGGATCATGCATTACGGTACGAGTAAAGTGACTTGCCGGTAACGAGATTGAACAAGGTATTGGGATACCGACGATCGAGTCTCGGGCAAGTAACATACCGATTGACAAAGGGAATTGTATACGGGATTGATTGAATCCTCGACATCGTGGTTCATCCGATGAGATCATCTAGAAGCATGTGGGAGCCAACATGGGTATCCAGATCCCGCTGTTGGTTATTGACCGGAGAGTCGTCTCGGTCATGTCTGCGTGTCTCCCGAACCCGTAGGGTCTACACACTTAAGGTTCGGTGATGCTAGGGTTGTTGAGATATTAGTATACGGTAACCTGAAAGTTGTTCGGAGTCCCGGATGAGATCTCAGACGTCACAAGGAGTTCCGGAATGGTCCGTAGGTGAAGATTTATATATAGGAAGTCAAGTTTCGGCCATCGGGAAAGTTTCGGGGGTAATCGGTATTGTACCGGGACCACCGGAAGGGTCCCGGGGGTCCACTTATCCCGGAGGGCCCCATTGGCTGAAGTGGGAGGGGAACCAGCCCCTAGTGGGCTGGTGCGCCCCCCCATAGGCCTCCCCTACGCCTAGGGTTGGAAACCCTAGGGGTGGGGGCGCCCCACTTGGCTTGGGGGGGACTCCACCCCCCTTGGCCGCCGTCCCCCCTTGGAGATTGCATCTCCTAGGGCCGGCCCCCCTAGGGGTCCTATATATAATGTGGGGGGAGGGAGGGCAGCCGCACCCTAGCCCCTGGCGCCTCCCTCTCCCTCTCGTGACACTCCTCCCTCTCCCTGAGCTTGGCGAAGCCCTGCCGAGATCACCGTTGCTTCCACCACCACGCCGTCGTGCTGCTGGATCTTCATCAACCTCTCCTTCCCCCTTGCTGGATCAAGTTGGAGGAGACGTCTTCCCAACCGTACGTGTGTTGAACGCGGAGGTGCCGTCCATTCGACGCTAGGTCATCGATGATTTGGATCACGACGAGTACGACTCCATCAACCCCGTTCTCTTGAACGCTTCCGCACGCGATCTACAAGGGTATGTAGATGCACTCCCCTCTCCCTCGTTGCTAGATGACTCCATAGATTGATCTTGGTGATGCGTAGAAAATTTTAAAATTTTGCTACGTTCCCAAACAGTGGCATCATGAGCTAGGTCTATGCGTAGTTTCTATGCACGAGTAGAACACAAAGCAGTTGTGGGCGTGGATATTGTCAATTTGCTTGCCGTTACTAGTCTTATCTTGATTCGGCGGCATCGTGGGATGAAGCGGCCTGGACCGACTTTACACGTACGCTTACGTGAGACTGGTTCCACCGACTGACATGCACTAGTTGCATAAGGTGGCTAGCGGGTGTCTGTCTCTCCCACTTTAGTCGGATCGGATTCGATGAAAAGGGTCCTTATGAAGGGTAAATAGAAATTGGCATATCACGTTGTGGTTTTGGCGTAGGTAAGAAACGTTCTTGCTAGAAACCTATAGCAGCCACGTAAAAACTTGCAACAACAATTAGAGGACGTCTAACTTGTTTTTGCAGCAAGTGCCGTGTGATGTGATATGGCCAAAAGGATGTGATGAATGATATATGTGATGTATGATATTGATCATGTTCTTGTAATAGGAATCACGACTTGCATGTCGATGAGTATGACAACCGGCAGGAGCCATAGGAGTTGTCTTAATTTATTTATGACCTGCGTGTCAACATAAATGTCATGTAATTACATTACTTTATTGCTAAAGTGTTAGCCATAGTAGTAGAAGTAATAGATGACGAGACAACTTCAGGAAGACACGATGATGGAGATCATGATGATGGAGATCATGGTGTCATGCCGGTGGCAACGATGATCATGAAGCCCCGAAGATGGAGATCAAAAGGAGCAAATGATATTGGCCATATCATGTCACTATTTGATTGCATGTGATGTTTATCATGTTTTACATCTTATTTGCTTAGAACGACGGTAGCTTAAATAAGATGATCCCTCGTAATAATTTCAAGAAAGTGTTCCCCCTAACTATGCACCGTTGCGAAGGTTCGTTGTTTCGAAGCACCACGTGATGATCGGGTATGATAGATTCTAACATTCGAATACAACGGGTGTAAGCCAGATTTACACACGCAATACACTTAGGTTGACTTGACGAGCCTAGCATGTACAGACATGGCCTCGGAACACGGAAGACCGAAAGGTCGAGCATGAGTCGTATAGAAGATACGATCAACATGAAGATGTTCACCGATGTTGACTAGTCCGTCTCACGTGATGATCGGACACGGCCTAGTTGACTCGGATCATGTTTCACTTAGATGACTAGAGGGATGTCTATCTGAGTGGGAGTTCATTGAATAATTTGATTAGATGAACTTAATTATCATGAACTTAGTCTAAAATCTTTACACTATGTCTTGTAGATCAAATGGCCCACACTAATATTGCCCTCAACTTCAACGCGTTCCTAGAGAAAACCAAGCTGAAAGATGATGGCAGCAACTATACGGACTGGGTCCAGAACCTGAGGATCATCCTCATAGCTGCCAAGAAAGATTATGTCCTAGAAGCACCGCTAGGTGACGCACCCATCCCAGAGAACGAAGACATTATGAATGCTTGGCAGTCGCGTGCTGATGATTACTCCCTCGTTCAGTGCGGCATGCTTTACAGCTTAGAACCGGGGCTCCAAAAGCGTTTTGAGAGACACGGAGCATATGAGATGTTCGAAGAGCTGAAAATGGTTTTCCAAGCTCATGCCCGGGTCAAGAGATATGAAGTCTCCGACAAGTTCTTCAGTTGTAAGATGGAGGAAAATAGTTGATGGTGAATATCAAGTGTTGATGGTGAATAAAACCACTAAGTTCAAGAAAGGCAAGGGTAAAAAGAACTTCAAGAAGGACGGCAAGGGAGTTGCCGCGCCCGGTAAGCAAGCTGCCGGGAAGAAGTCAAAGAATGGACCCAAGCCTGAGACTGAGTGTTCTTATTGCAAGGGAAGTGGTCACTGGAAGCGGAACTGCCCCCAAATACTTAGCGGACAAGAAGGCCGGCAACACTAAAGGTATATGTGATATACATGTAATTGATGTGTACCTTACCAGTATTCGTAGTAGCTCCTGGGTATTTGATACCGGTGCGGTTGCTCACATTTGTAACTCAAAGTAGGAGCTGCGGAATAAGCAGAGACTGGCGAAGGTCGAGGTGACGATGCGCGTCGGGAATGGTTCCAAGGTCGATGTGATCGCCGTCGGCACGCGTCCTCTACATTTACCTACGAGATTAGTTTTAAACCTCAATAATTGTTATTTAGTACCAGCTTTGAGCATGAACATTGTATCAGGATCTCGTTTAATTCGAGATGGCTACTCATTTAAATCCGAGAATAGCGGTTGTTTTATTTATATGAGAGATATGTTTTATGGTCATGCCCCGCTGGTGAATGGTTTATTCTTAATGAATCTCGAGCGTAATGTTACACATATTCATAGTGTGAATACCAAAATATGTAAGGTTGATAATGATAGTCCCACATACTTGTGGCACTGCCGCCTTGGTCACATAGGTGTCAAATGCATGAAGAAGCTCCATGCAGATGGACTTTTGGAGTCTCTTGATTACGAATCATTTGACACGTGCGAACCATGCCTCATGGGTAAAATGACCAAGACTCCGTTCTCAGGAACAATGGAGCGAGCAACCAACTTATTGGAAATCATACATACTGATGTGTGCGGTCCAATGAGTGTTAAGGCTCGCGGTGGCTATCGTTATGTTCTCACCCTCACTGATGACTTGAGTAGATATGGGTATGTCTACTTAATGAAACACAAGTCTAAGACCTTTGAAAAGTTCAAGGAATTTCAGAGTGAGGTTGAGAATCAACGTGACAGAAAAATCAAGTTCTTGCGATCAGATCGTGGGGGAGAATACTTGAGTCACGAATTTGGCACACACTTAAGGAAATGTGGAATAGTTTCACAACTCACGCCGCCTGGAACACCTCAGCGTAATGGTGTGTCCGAACGTCGTAATGGCACTCTATTGGATATGGTGCGATCTATGATGTGTCTTACCGATCTACCGCTGTCATTTTGGGGCTATGCTTTAGAGACTGCCGCATTCACTTTAAATAGGGCGTCGAAATCCGTTGAGACGACACCGTATGAATTATGGTTTGGGAAGAAACCTAAGCTGTCATTTCTAAAAGTTTGGGGATGCGATGCTTATGTCAAGAAACTTCAACCTGAAAAGCTCGAACCCAAATCGGAAAAATGCGTCTTCATAGGATACCCTAAAGAAACTATTGGGTATACCTTCTACCTTAGATCCAAAGGCAAGATCTTTGTTGCCAAGAATGGGTCCTTTCTAGAGAAAGCGTTTCTCTCGAAAGAAGTAAGTGGGAGGAAAGTAGAACTAGATGAAGTATTGCCTCTTGAACCGGAGAGTGGCGCAGCTCAAGAAATTGTTCCTGAGGTGCCTGCACTGACTAGAGAGGAAGTTAATGATGATGATCATGAAACTTCGGATCAAGTTGCTACTGAACTTCGTAGGTCTACAAGGACACGTTCCGCACCAGAGTGGTACGACAACCATGTCTTGGAAATCATGTTGTTAGACAACGGTGAACCTTCAAACTATGAAGAAGCGATGGCGGGCCCAGATTCCAACAAATGGCTGGAAGCCATGAAATCCGAGATAGGATCCATGTATGAAAACGAAGTATGGACTTTGACTGACTTGCCCGATGATCGGCGAGCCATAGAAAATAAATGGATCTTTAAGAAGAAGACAGACACGGATGGTAATGTAACCATCTATAAAGCTCGGCTTGTCGCTAAGGGTTATCGACAAGTTCAAGGGGTTGATTACGAGGAGACTTTCTCACCCGTGGCGAAGCTGAAGTCCGTCGAATCATGTTAGCAATTGCCGCATTCTATGATTATGAGATATGGCAAATGGACGTCAAAACGGCATTCCTTAATGGTTTCCTTAGGGAATAATTGTATATGATGCAGCCGGAAGGTTTTGTCGATCCTAAGAATGCTGACAAGGTGTGCAAGCTCCAACGCTCGATCTATGGGCTGGTGCAAGCATCTCGGAGTTGGAACATTCGTTTTGATGAGATGATCAAAGCGTTTGGGTTTACGCAGACTTATGGAGAAGCCTGCATTTACAAGAAAGTGAGTGGGAGCTCTGTAGCATTTCTTATATTGTATGTGGATGACATACTATTGATGGGAAATGATATAGAATTCTTGGAAAGCATAATGGCCTACTTGCACAAGTGTTTTTCAATGAAGGATCTTGGAGAAGCTGCTTACATATTAGGCATCAAGATCTATAGAGATAGATCGAGACGCCTCATTGGTCTTTCACAGAGTACGTACCTCGACAAGATATTGAAGAAGTTCAATATGGATCAGTCAAAGAAGGGGTTCTTGCCTGTATTGCAAGGTACGAGATTGAGCACGGCTCAATGCCCGACCACGGCAGAAAATAGAGAAAAGATGAGTGTCGTCCCCTATGCCTCGGCCATAGGGTCTATCATGTATGCTATGATGTGTACCAGACCTGATGTAAACCTTGCCGTAAGTTTGGTAGGAAGATACCAAAGTAATCCCGGCATGGAACACTGGACAGCGGTCAAGAATATCCTGAAGTACCTGAAGAGGACTAAGGATATGTTTCTCATTTATGGAGGTGAAGAAGAGCTCGTCGTAAAGGGTTACGTCGATGCTAGCTTCGACATAGATCTGGATGACTCTAAGTCACAAACCGGATACGTGTATATTTTGAATGGTGGGGCAGTAAGCTGGTGAAGTTGCAAGCAAAGCGTTGTGGCGGGATCTACATGTGAAGCGGAGTACATGGCAGCCTTGGAGGCAGCACAAGAAGCAATCTGGGTGAAGGAGTTCATTACCGACCTAGGAGTCATTCCCAATGCGTCGGGCCCGATGACTCTCTTCTGTGACAACACTGGAGCTATTGCCCTTGCCAAGGAGCCCAGGTTTCACAGGAAGACCAGGCATATCAAGCGTCGCTTCAACTCCATTCGTGAAAGTGTTCAAAATGGAGACATAGATATTTATAAAGTACATACGTACCTGAATGTGGCAGATCCGTTGACTAAACCTCTCCCTAGAGCAAAACATGATCAACACCAGGACTCTATGGGTGTTCGATTCATCACAATGTAACTAGACTATTGACTCTAGTGCAAGTGGGAGACTGTTGGAAATATGCCCTAGAGGCAATAATAAAATGGTTATTATTATATTTCTTTGTTCTTTATAATTGTCTATTGTTCATGCTATAATTGTGTTATCCGGAAATCGTAATACATGTGTGAATACATAGACCACAACACGTCCCTAGTGAGCCTCTAGTTGACTAGCTCGTTGATCAAAAGATAGTCATGGTTTCCTGACTATGGACATTGGATGTCATTGATAACAGGATCACATCATTAGGAGAATGATGTGCTGGACAAGACCCAATCCTAAGCATAGCTCAAAGATCGTGTAGTTCGTTTGCTATAGCTTTTCCGAATGTCAAGTATCATTTCCTTAGACCATGAGATTGTGCAACTCCCGGATACCGCAGGAGTTCTTTGGGTGTACCAAACGTCACAACATAACTGGGTGACTATAAAGGTGCACTATGGGTATCTCCGAAAGTGTCTGTTGGGTTGGCACGAATCGAGACCGGGATTTGTCACTCTGTATGACGGAGAGGTATCTCTGGGCCCACTCGGTAATGCATCATCATAATGAGCTCAATGTGACCAAGTGGTTGATCACGTGATCATGCATTACGGTACGAGTAAAGTGACTTGCCGGTAACGAGATTGAACGAGGTATTGGGAAGTCAAGTTTCGGCCATCGGGAAAGTTTCGGGGGTAATCGGTATTGTACCGGGACCACCGGAAGGGTCCCGGGGGTCCACCGGGTGGGGCCACCTATCCCGGAGGGCCCCATGGGCTGAAGTGGGAGGGGAACCAGCCCCTAGTGGGCTGGTGCGCGCCCCCATGGGCCTTCCCTGCGCCTAGGGTTGGAAACCCTAGGGGTGGGGGCGCCCCACTTGGCTTGGGGGGCACTCCACCCCCCTTGCCCCCCCTTGGAGATTGCATCTCCTAGGGCCGGCGCCCCCCCTAGGGGTCCTATATATAGTGGGGGGAGGGAGGGCAGCCACACCCTATCCCCTGGCGCCTCCCTCTCCCTCTCGTGACACTCCTCCCTCTCTCTGAGCTTGGCGAAGCCCTGCCGAGATCACCGTTGCTTCCACCACCACGCTGTCGTGCTGGTGGATCTTCATCAACCTCTCCTTCCCCCTTGCTGGATCAAGTTGGAGGAGACGTCTTCCCAATCGTACGTGTGTTGAATGCGGAGGTGCCGTCCGTTCGGCGCTAGGTCATCGGTGATTTGGATCACGACGAGTACGACTCCATCAACCCCGTTCTCTTGAACGCTTCCGCGCGCGATCTACAAGGGTATGTAGATGCACTCCCCTCTCCCTCGTTGCTAGATGACTCCATAGATTGATCTTGGTGATGCGTAGAAAATTTGAAAATTCTGCTATGTTCCCCAGCAATGCGGCAATTGCTAACATGATTCGGACAGACTTAAGCATAGATACGAGTGAGAAACTCTCATCATAGTCAACACCTTGAACTTGTCAAAAACCTTTTGCGACAATTCTAGCTTTGTAGATAGTAACACTACTATCACCGTCCGTCTTCCTCTTGAAGATCCATTTATTTTTTATGGCTTGCTGATCATCGGGAAAGTCAACCAAAGTCCACACTTTGTTCTCATACATGGATCCCATCTCAGATTTTATGGCCTCAAGCCATTTCGCGGAATCTGGGCTCATCATCGCTTCCTGATAGTTCATAGGCTCGTCATGGTCAAGTAACATGACCTCCAGAACAGGATTACCGTACCACTCTGGTGCGGATCTCACTCTGGTTTACCTACAAGGTTCGGTAGTAACTTGATCTGAAGTTTACATGATCATCATCATTAGCTTCCTCACTAATTGGTGTAGTAGTCACAGGAACAGATTTCTGTGATCTTTCCAATAAGGGAGTAGGTACAGTTACCTCATCAAGTTCTACTTTCCTCCCACTCACTTCTTTCGAGAGAAACTCCTTCTCTAGAAAGGATCCATTCTCAGCAATGAATATCTTGCCTTCGGATCTGTGATAGAAGGTGTACCCAACATTTTCTATTGGGTATCCTATGAAGATGCACTACTCCGATTTGGGTTTGAGCTTATCAGGTTGAAACTTTTTCACATAAGCATTGCAACCTCAAACTTTAAGAAACGACAACTTAGGTTTCTTGCCAAACCATAGTTCATACAGTGTCGTCTCAACGGATTTAGATGGTGCCCTATTTAATGTGAATGTATATGTCTCTAATGCACAACCCCAAAACGATAGTGGTAAATCGGTAAGAGACATCATAGATCGCACCATATCTAATAAAGTACGGTTACGATGTTTGGACACACCATTACACTGTAATGGTGTTCCAGGTGGCGTGAGTAGTGAAACTTTTTCACATTGTTTTAACTGAAGGCCAAACTCGTAACTCAAATATTTTACTTCTGCGATCATATCGTAGATACTTTTATTTTTGTTACGATGATTCTCCACTTCACTTTGAAATTCTTTGAACTTTTCAAATGTTTCAGATTTGTGTTTCATCAAGTAGATATACTCATATCTGCTCAAATCATCTATGAAGATCAGAAAATAATGATACCTGCCGCGAGCCTCAATATTCGTCGGACCACATACATCAGTATGTATGATTTCCAACAAATCTGTTGCTCGGTCCATTGTTCCGGAGAACGGAGTCTTAGTCATCTTGCCCATGAGGCATGGTTCACAAGCATCAAGTGATTCCAAAAGCCCATCAGCATGGATTTTCTTCATGTGCTTTACACCAATATAACCTAACCGGCAGTGCCACAAATAAGTTGCACTATCATTATTAACTTTGCATCTTTTGGCTTCAATATTATAAAAATGTGTATCACCACGATCGAGATCGAACAAACCATTTTCATTGGGTGTATGACCATACAAGGTTTTATTCATGTAAACAGAACAACAATTATTCTCTAACTTACATGAATAACCGTATTGTAATAAACATGATCAAATCATATTCATGCTCAACGCAAACACCAAATAACACTTATTTAGGTTCAACACTAATCCCAAAAGTATAGGGAGTGTGCGATGATGATCATATCAATCTTGGAACTACTTCCAACACACATCGTCACTTCACCCTTAACTAGTCTCTGTTCATTCTGCAACTCCCGTTTCGAGTTACTACTCTTAGCAACTGAACCAGTATCAAATACCGAGGGGTTGCTACGAACACTAATAATATACACATCAATAATCTGCATATCAAATATACCTTTGTTCACTTTGCCATCCTTCTTATCCGCCAATTACTTGGGGTAGTTCCGCTTCCAGTGACCAGTCCCTTTGCAGTAGAAGCACTCAGTTTCAGGCTTAGGTCCAAACTTGGGTTTTTTCACTTGAGCAAAAACTTGCTTGCTGTTCTTCTTGAAGTTCCCCTTTCTTCCCTTTGTCCCTTTACTTGAAACTAGTGATTTTGTTTACCATCAACACTTGATGCTTTTCTTGATTTCTACCTTCGTCGATTTCAGCATCACGAAGAGCTTGGGAATCGTTTCCGTTATCCCTTGCATATTATAGTTCATCACGAAGTTCTACTAACTTGGTGATGGTGACTAGAGAATTCTGTCAATCACTATTTTATCTGGAAGATTAACTCCCACTTGATTCAAGCGATTGTAGTACCCAGAAAATTTGAGCACATGCTCACTGCTTGAGCTATTCTCCTCCATCTTTTAGCTATAGAACTTGTTGGAGACTTCATATCTCTCAACTCGGGTATTTACTTGAAATATTAACTTTAACTCCTGGAACATCTCATATGGTCCATGACGTTCAAAACGTCTTTGAAATCCCGATTCTAAACTGTTAAGCATGGTGCACTAAACTATCAAGTAGTCATCATATTGAGCTAGCCAAACGTTCATAACGTCTGCATCTGCTCCTGCAATAGGTCAGTCACCTAGCGGTGAATTAAAGACATAATTCTTTTGTGCAGCAATGAGGATAAACCTCATATCACAGACCCAGTCCGCATCATTGCTACTATCATCTTTCAACTTAGTTTTCTCTAGGAACACATATAAAACATAGGGAAGCAATAACGCGAGCTATTGATCTGCAACATAGATATGCAAATACTATCAGGACTAAGTTCATGATAAATTAAAGTTCAATTAATCATATTACTTAAGAACTCCCACTTAGAAAGACATCCCTCTAATCTTCTAAGTGATCACGTGATCCAAATCAACTAAACCATAACCGATCATCACGTGAAATGAAGTAGTTTTCAATGGTGAACATCACTATGTTGATCATATCTACTATATGATTCACGCTCGACCTTTCGGTCTCAGTGTTCCGAGGCCATATCTGCATATGCTAGGCTCGTCAAGTTTAACCTGAGTATTCTGTGTGTGCAAAACTGGCTTGCACCCGTTGTAGATGGACGTAGAGCTTATCACACCCGATCATCACATGGTGTCTGGGCACGACGAACTTTGGCAACGGTGCATACTCAGGGAGAGCACTTTTATCCTGAAATTTAGTGAGAGATCATCTTATAGTGCTACCGTCAATCAAAGCAAGATAAGATGCATAAAAGATAAACATCACATGCAATCAATATAAGTGATATGATATGGCCATCATCATCTTGTGCTTGTGATCTCCATCTCCGAAGCACCGTCATGATCACCATCGTCACCGGCGCGACACCTTGATCTCCATCGTAGCATCGTTGTCGTCTCGCCAATCTTATGCTTCCACGACTATCGCTACCGCTTAGTGATAAAGTAAAGCATTACAGCGCAATTGCATTGCATACAATAAAGCGACAACCATATGGCTCCTGCCAGTTGCCGATAACTCGGTTACAAAACATGATCATCTCATACAATAAAATTTAGCATCATGTCTTGACCATATCACATCACAACATGCCCTGCAAAAACAAGTTAGACGTCCTCTACTTTGTTGTTGCAAGTTTTACGTGGCTGCTACGGGCTTAGCAAAAACCGTTCTTACCTACGCATCAAAACCATAACGATAGTTTGTCAAGTTGGCGCTGTTTTAACCTTCGCAAGGACCGGACGTAGCCACACTTGGTTCAACTAAAGTTGGAGAAACTGACACCCGCCAGCCACCTGTGTGCAAAGCACGTCGGTAGAACCAGTCTCGCGTAAGCGTACGCGTAATGTCGGTCCGGGCCGCTTCATCCAACAATACCGCCGAACCAAAGTATGACATGCTGGTAAGCAGTATGACTTATATCGCCCACAACTCACTTGTGTTCTACTCGTGCATAACATCAACGCATAAAACCTAGGCTCGGATTCCACTGTAGGGGAACGTAGCAATTTCAAAAAAATTCCTACGCACACGCAAGGTCATGGTGATGCATAGCAACGAGAGGGGAGAGTGTTGTCTACGTACCCTCGTAGACCGAAAGCAGAAGCGTTAGCACAACGCGGTTGATGTAGTCGTACGTCTTCACGACCCGACCGAACAAGCACCGAAACTACGACACCTCCGACTTCTAGCACACGTTCAGCTCAATGACGATCCCCGGACTTCGATCCAGTAGAATGTCGGGGAAGAGTTCCGTCAGCATGATGGTGTGGTGACGATCTTGATGTTCTACTGTCGCAGGGCTTCGCCTAAGCACCACTACAATATTATCGAGGACTATGGTGGAGGGGGGCACCACACACGGCTAAGAGATCAATGATCAACTGTTGTCTCTCTGGGGTGCCCCCTGCCCCCGTATATAAAGGAGCAAGGGAGGGAGGCGGCCGGCCTAGGAGGAGGGCGCGCCAAGGGGGGGAGTCCTACTCCCACCGGGAGTAGGACTCCTCCTTCCCTTGTTGGAGTAGGAGAGAAGGAAAGAGGGGGAGAGGAACAAGGAAAAGTGGGCTGCACCCCTTGTCCAATTCGGACCAAAGGGGGGCGCGCGCCTCCTTCCTTTTGGCCTCTCTCCTCTATTCCCGTATGGCCCAATAAGGCCCATATACGCCCCGGCGAATTCCCGTAACTCTCCGGTACTCCCAAAAATACCCGAATCACTCGGAACCTTTCCGATGTCTGAATATAGTCGTCCAATATATCGATCTTTACGTCTCGACCATTTCGAGACTCCTCGTCATGTCCCCGATCTCATCCGGAACTCCGAACTCCTTCGGTATATCAAAACTCATAAACTCATAATATAACTGTCATCGAAACCTTAAGCGTGCGGACCATAAGGGTTCGAGAACTATGTAGACATGACCGAGACACGTCTCTGGTCAATAACCAATAGCGGAACCTGGATGCTCATATTGGCTCCCACATATTCTATGAAGATCTTTATCGGTCAGACCGCATAACAACATACGTTGTTCCCTTTGTCATCGGTATGTTACTTGCCCGAGATTCGATCGTCGGTATCTCAATACCTAGTTCAATCTCATTATCGGCAAGTCTCTTTTACTCGTTCCGTAATACATCATCTCGCAACTAACTTATTAGTTGCAATGCTTGCAAGGCTTAAGTGATGTGCATTACCGAGAGGGCCCAGAGATACCTCTCCGACAATCGGAGTGACAAATCCTAATCTCGAAATACGCCAACCCAACAAGTACCTTCGGAGACACCTGTAGAGCACCTTTATAATCACCCAGTTATGTTGTGATGTTTGGTAGCACACAAAGTGTTCCTCCGGTAAACGGGAGTTGCATAATCTCATAGTCATAGGAACATGTATAAGTTATGAAGAAAGCAATAGCAACCAACTAAACGATCAAGTGCTAAGCTAATGGAATGGGTCAAGTCAATCACATCATTCTCCTAATGATGTGATCCCGTTAATCAAATGACAACTCATGTCTATGGCTAGGAAACATAACCATCTTCGATGAACGAGCTAGTCAAGTAGAGGCATACTAGTGACACTTTGTTTGTCTATGTATTCACACATGTATTATGTTTCCGGTTAATACAATTCTAGCATGAATAATAAACATTTATCTTGAAATAAGGAAATAAATAATAACTTTATTATTGCCTCTAGGGCACATTTCCTTCAATAGTAGGCACATGGAGTCTGCAGAGATGTCAAGTAATGCTCAACGCCACAACCAGCCATATAGGCATGAGCCGGTGCGGGCTGGAGCCCTTAACTTGGCGGATCAAGAGAGGATTCGTCAAGAGGCGGAACAAGCGGCTCAAATAGCAGCAAAGCAGGCAGCTCATCAAACCTTCCCGGCTTATCCAGCAACCTCGGTTGAGGCAGGAGTGGCCACAAGAACCGGAGGCGTACCTTGCTTGGTATCGGCCATACGCAATGAGCGGTTGCCAAAAGATTTCAAGGGGCCGCGTAAGGTGCCTAATTACACGGCTGACCTATAGCCGGGGGCTTGGATTGAGAGTTATGAGATGGCTATGGAGCTGTTGGAAGTTAGCGATGCTTCAATGGCCAAGTATTTTACCATGATGTTGGATGGAACAGCTCGGACCTGGTTGAAGGGATTGCTACCCAATTCTATCGGCTCATGGGCAGAGTTGAAAGCGCGGTTCATCCAGAACTTTAAGGACACGTGTAAGCAGCCAATGTCGATTGTGGACCTGACCAATTACAAGCAAGAGGATGGTGAATCTACAACCCATTGGGTGCGCCGAGTCAAGGAGATAATACATTCATCTGATAAGATGGATGCCGGCTCAGCAGTTTTGATGTTGGAGAAAAATTGCCGTTTTGAACCTCTGAAGCAGAAGCTGGGGCGGCTTAAACGTGACTGTAATGACATGGGAACGTGATGGCGGCTCTTGTCAAGTATGCTGATTCTGATACCACCAAGGACCCGGTGTCTGACGAAGAAAAGGCAACGAAGGGAAAGAAGAACGGCAACGGCAAGGGTCACCAGCATAACCCGGCGAATCAGGGAGGTAATAAACGTAAGGCTGATGAGTTTGTTGCTAATACTAATGCACAGGGTGGTAATCAGTGGCGCAAGGGCAGACAACCCCCTCGATCAGGCGGGTCAGGCCCCACCCTTGAGCAGTTGTTGAATGAACCTTGT